>NC_051154.1:155561297-155861297 GCF_013339745.2 Dermacentor silvarum
AAGTTCTTGAATGACAAAGATTCATCAAAATATCTGTCCTCAACTTGTTATTTTCATGGCCTTTACGTTTTTCACATCCCCGCAGCGTTTGGTGTGGTTCCGACACCATGTAGCCGTGTCCGGGGAAAAGGGGGATCCTGGGGATGAGCCAATGCTGAGTGCTTGGACCTTTATGGCCCCTCGGCGGAGGTAACACACCTCTTTGGCCTCCGCTTCACGTACATGGCACCCCTGGACTGACCCACCCAGGGGAAATCGGTTGGTCGCCTTTTCCTATCCCCCTCTCCGAACGTTTTCTTCCCTATATGCCCTGTCTCCTCTCCTGCCCTGCCTGTCTTCTCTTCTGTTACTTCTACATTTTCATAGGTGGCTTCGGTTAACCTTGTGTATATGCCCTCTCTTGGGTATATTATATTGGGTTATACCAGCAATGCACGGCTTGCGTCTGCAGCCTTACACGTTAAGTGCTGCAGCGTCCCCTAGTTGGGCTCCGTCGTGGGTGGCCGCCCTTGCCGCGGAAATAACAAAAATAACATGGGAACACCTGGCATTTCCCCGTTTACATGATCGTCACCCTCACAAGAGGGGACACATCGATGAAATATTAAGCCTATTCAAACCTTTTTTGAAAGAAATTTTCCCCGTTTCCATAGTGAAAAAACAGAAAAACCAGCTATAACCGTATCCCCTTGTCTAGTTGCAAAAAGCCTGACTGAAGCCCTTGGCCTATAAGGTCACTAAATGGCGAGCGGGGACCTCCTCCTTGAGATCTTGTGATGAAGAGCAGCGCAGTAAAATAAACAAGCTTGTGGCATTTGGAGACATTCCTGTTACCGTTTCACCTCATCGGTCTATGAATACAGCAAGCAGGCGGAGTAGTGTCTGGTGCAGATCTTATCGACTTGTCTGAAACAGAACTATTATAAGGCTGGAAGGAACAAAATGTAACCAATGTACAGCGTATTATTATCAGGCGAGACAAGAAAGAAATTCCTACAAAACACCTGAGTCTGACCTTTGCCACTTGCGATCTGCCACAAACCATAGAAAGCGGATACACAAAGACAGCTGTCAGACCATATATACCTAATCCCAGAAGATGTTTCCAATGTCAACGATTTGGCCACGGCTCGCAGAGTTGCCGCGGTCGACTCACATGTGCAAAATGTGGAACCCAAGGTCATTCCTCAGACATCTGTGAAGCGACACCTCATTGTGTAAACTGTGATGGAAAGCATCCAGCTTACTCCCGATCTTGCCCCAACTGGAAAAAGAAAAGGAAATTATCACTCTAAAAGTGCGTGAGAATATCTCTTTCAAGGAAGCACGTAAAAGGTGCTCATCAATTCCACAGCACAACCTATGCCGATGCGACGCGTCAGGGGCAGCGTTGCACCGGCCTCCGCGGCCTGCCCGGCCCGCGCATAGCGAGCCGCTGGCTGTGGCGCCCTCCGCCCCCGTGGTGGTTGCAGTTCAAGTCTGCTCCACCCACCCAGACAGAGAGACCGGCTACCCCAAGGACGTCGGGTCTCAAGACCACGCCCCACCAGGCGAGGTCTGAAAAACGAACTAGCAGCCCGCACGTGCGGGCATCCAGTGCCTCCCAGGCGGCAATGGATACAAGACCGGCACCTTTGGTGGCCAAAAACCGGCGTGGCTCTCTCGAGCGCGCTAAAACGAACAAAAAACCCATAACGAGGCCAAACGATGGTCCTGTTACTTAAGACACTACACACCTGAATGCAGAACGCTCCTCTCTTCAACAAGATGGCGGTAAAATTATTCATTGGAATGCTCGTGGCATTCTGAACAACTTGGACGACATCAAAGAAATAATACAAGAATTTAATTTTAGGCTGTTCTGTGTTCAGGAAACACACCTAAAACATCAAATACAAATTTCCTAACACACTATACATTATTTCGCTAAGATCGCGATGTAATGGCCACACCGCAGCTGGCGGCGTGGCCATTATATTATATAGCTCAGAGGTCAGTTGCTTGCCAACACCTCCACCTTCAAACAAATCTACAGGCAGTAGCAGTTAGGGCAATACTGTTTGACAGGTTGGTGACAGTCTCTTCACTGTACGTACCACCCGAACATCGTTTGCAGCTTACGGAACTTCAAACGCATGTCAATCAGCTCCCTGAGCCATTCATTTTAACAGGTGACCTGAACGCCCACAATATGCTGTGGGGCGACTCGCGCTGCGATGCAAGAGGGCGTCCTGTAGAAGTTCTGCTGAATAAAAACAAACCCACCTTCTATAGCGCCACACATAAGTCACACTCATCAAAAGATCTAACCAAAGCCTCTCCAACTCTAATGCCATACCTTGACTGGAAGGTCATAAAGAACCCTTACGGAAGTACCCACTTCCCTATTGTTTTAAATCTAACAAAAGAAGCTGTCTGCCCTCCACAGGTTCCCCGATGAGAAACCGACTCTTCGAAGATTACGTACTTACAGCGGGATGCTTTAGTTTCTTTTAATATAGACGAAAATGTGGCATATTTGACAGGCTATAATTGACGCCGCTGAAAAATGCATAAAACAAATTACCGGTTTGGTTAAAGAGCGTCGTATGCCTAGGTGGAACGACGAATGTACAGAGGCAAGGAAAAAACAAAATAAAGCTTAGGGCCTGCTTCGCGACTCTCCAACTGCGGAGAATTTCATTAATTTCAAGCAGGCAAAATCACAGCGCAGGAGAACACGTCGACGTGCTAAGCGGGATAGTTGGGAAAATTATATATGTAGTATTCATTCTTACAAGGTTGAGGCTAAGGTGTGGAACAGGGTGATTCTGGGTGAACAAATTAAAAGGCCAGGAAACACAACCACTTCCCTTAGTAAACCCTCAAGGTGACAGTATGAAAGATCAGACCGATTTCCTGGGCGAGCATTTTCAATGTTTTTGTAGTACATCCCACTATGAGCCAACTTAAAGTTCAAGGAACACGCAGAGCGGGAGCGCCTCAAACGAAAGTGGGCAACAGAAGTACCTTACAACCGTCCGTTTAGCCTCGCTGAACTCAAGGCTTCTCTCAGTTATTGCAGCAGCTCAGCACCAGGTGGTGACCGCATATTATACAGGGTGTTTCAGTGAACACTTTCAAAAATTCTTAAAGGTTGCCTCTGCAGATAGTACAATTCCATCCCGCAGGGGCGTCTGCGCAAGCAGGCGTTTGGTGAGTTGCGCCACCACGGACCCGAGCACATGAGGGTCGGACCCTCCCGCGTGTAGCCGTGCGCGGCTGAGCCGTGTCTGGGGAAAGGGGGATCCTGGGGGCTGAGCCGATGCCGGGTGTTCGGACCTTTAAGGCCCCCCTACAGAGGCAACACACCTCTTCGGCCTCTGCTTCGCATAGACGGCACCCCTGGGCTGACCCACCCAGGGGAAATCGGCAGTTGCCTTTTCCTGTCCTCTTTAATCTTCGTCTTTCTCTCTCACTTTCAATCTATCCTGTCTTCTTTTCACTTCCTTTTACTTCCGTTTTCCCAGGCAGCTAGGGTTAACCTTGTGTGGGTAGCCAACCTTGGATATTCCATATTTGGTTATAGTAGTGGCGTACAGCTGGCGTTTGCAGGACCAATCTTTCCCAGGTATTGCAACGTCCCCTCGTTGGGCTCCATGGTGGGTGGCTGGCGCCGCTGCCGAACGTTCACCTATACGTATGGCAATTCTTTCCCCCACTCCCTGATCGCCGTCTGAAACGAGGGCGCCGCGAAGATGTTTTCCAGTTTTTTTGGACGCCGAACACAGAACTTCCCCTGATTTCATGTGATCCACTCGGAAAAACCAGACAATCCAGTGCGGACGATTTCACCTTTTCTTGTGTCAAAGACTTTGATATTTTCGGACCAGGCTATAAAGCATCCAGGATGACAAGCGGGGATCTCCTCTTGGAACTCCGTGATCTCAAACAATACGAGAAATTGCCCAATCTAGTGTCATTTGGAGATGCCCAATTAACAGTAACCCCACACCGTACTATGGATACCACCCGTGGCGTTATCTTAGATGATGATCTGTTGAAGCTGAGTGAGGCTGAACTCCTTGAGGGTTTCAGTGACCAAAATGTCATCAATGTTAAACGGATTAAAATGAGGCGAGATGGCAAAGAACTCCAGACCAAGCATCTAATAGTTACTTTCAACTCAAGTGTCCTGCCCGAGTCCATCGAGGCCGGGTACATCAAGCTTCGTGTTAGGCCATATGTGCCAAATTCCCTTCGATGTTTCAAATGCCAGCGGTTCGGCCATAGTTCGCAGAACTGCCGAGGCCGCCAAACTTGTGCGAAATGCAGTGGTCATGAACACTCCTCTGAGTCTTGTGCAAGTTCTCTACATTGTGTTAACTGTGATGGGGAGCACGCCGCATACTCGCGGTCGTGCCCATCCTGGAAAAAAGAAAAAGAAATAGTGACAATTAAGGTAAAGGAAAACATAACTTTCAACGAGGCACGCAGGCGGGTATCGTACCTGCCAAAAACCAGCTTTGCCGAAGTGGCGCGTCAGGGGGCAGCGCCACAACGGCCCCCGGCGGCTGTCTGGCACACGCGTAGTGAGCCGGCGGTGACGCCATCCGCCCCCTCGGCGGCTGCAGCTAGCGCTGCTCCGCCATCTCAGAACAAGGGGCCATCGACCTCCGGGCTGGTGGCCTCCAAGGTCTCGTCCCTCGAGACGAGGCCTTCACGTCAAAATAACCGCTCGCAAGAGCGCGTGTCCAGCGCCTCGCAAGAGGACATGGACACAACACCGAGTGTCAGGGCGCAGCCAGCGCCTAAGGAGCGGCGCCATTCAATCGACCGCTCCAAAAAAGAAAAATTTCATGTCAGGGCGCCTGGAAAAGGCCCGTGAGCTAGCACTGCATTCTTGAACACACAGCATGGATACACAAATCCTACAATGGAATGTGAGAGGACTTCTCCACAATCTCGACGATATCACACAACTCCTCCATAAATATAAGCCAAAAGTGCTGTGTGTTCAGGAAACGCATTTGAAACCCCAACAAAGAAACTTCCTCAGGCAATATGCTATCTTCCGGAGGGACCGTGACCACGCTGTTACCCCGTCCGGTGGAGTAGCAGTAATTGTAGATAAGTCTGTTCCTTGCCAGAACCTTTCTCTTAAGACGCCCCTTGAGGCGGTGTCTGTGCGAGCAATTCTCTTTAACAAATTAATAACAATCTGTTGCATTTACATACCGCCTCATTACCAACTTAGCAAAACCGATTTCTACAAGCTGATTGACCAGCTCCCGGAGCCCTATATTATAACTGGTGATTTTAACGCTCACAGCACTTTATGGGGAGACTCCCGGTGTGATGCCAGGGGCCGACTAATAGAAAACTTTTTGGTAACATCTGGTGTGTGCCTCTTTAATAAAAAAGAGCCCACCTATTACAATATCCATAACCATTCATATTCGTCTATAGATTTAGCGATCGGCACTGCGAGCCTCCTTCCTTACATAGACTGGAATGTTGTCAAGAACCCATTTGGCAGCGACCACTTTCCTGTAATGCTTAACTTATTACAGGAACATGACAGTCCACCCCACGCCCCCCATTGGAAAATACCGTCGGCTGATTGGAAAAGTTTCAAAGAGTCAACATGCTTATCACAAGATTTTATGAACAATTTTAGTATTGAAGACGCTGTAGCGTATTTTACTGGTTTTATAATTGACGCAGCCGAAAAATTCATTCCACAAACAAAAGGTCTCTCATGTAAAAGACGGGTCCCCTGGTGGAATGAAGAGTGCAGACTGGCACGAAAGAAACAGAACAAAGCATGGGGTGTACTGCGTCGCTTCCCGACTGCGGAAAATCTCACAGAATTTAAACTGGTAAAATCACAGGGTAGACGGACGCGGCGACAGGCAAGGAGGGCTAGCTGGGAGAGGTTTCTGTCTGGCATAACATCTTACACACAAGAGTCTAAAGTATGGAATGGCCTTAGATGGCTACAGGGGCAGGAAACCCATCCATTACCGCTTGTCAATGAACAAGGGAACGGCTTGGAGGACCAGGCGAACGCTCTCGGTGAACACTTTGAGCGTGTGTCTAGCCCGACCCAGTACTCCGAATCATTTCTTAAACCCAAACAGATAGCTGAACGCAAGCCACTCGACCGTAAGTGCACACAGAACAACGCTTATAACCTTCCTTTTACTATCGCTGAGTTAAGAGCTTCTTTGAACGTGTGTAAAAGCTCTGCCCCGGGGGCCGACAGAATCATGTATGACATGATTAAAAACCTCCACACAGACACATTAAGGACGCTCCTAGTACTTTTTAATAAAAATTTTACTGCCGGATACCTTCCAGCTGCATGGAAAGAAGCTATTGTTGTTCCAGTTCTAAAGCAGGGTAAAGATCCCTCCTCTGTAACAAGCTACCGTCCAATAGCGCTTACGAGTTGCCTTTGTAAGCTCTTCGAAAAAATGGTTAATCGCCGTCTTCTGCATTTTCTGGAATCGAACAAACTACTTGATGCGTGCCAGTGTGGCTTTAGGGAAGGCCGGTCGACGACTGACCATCTCGTACGCATTGAGGGCATTATTCGTGATGCCTTCATTCATAAACAATTCTTTCTATCGGTATTCCTCGATATGGAAAAAGCATACGACACTACCTGGCGTTACGCAATATTAAGAGACCTTTCCGAAATGGGAATCCGTGGAAACATGTTTAGCTTAATTGAAAGCTACCTTTCTAACAGGACATTCCGTGTTAGAATTGGAAACACTTTGTCTAGGCAATTTGTGCAGGAAACTGGAGTGCCTCAGGGTGGCGTCCTTAGTTGCACCCTTTTTATTGTTAAAATGAATTCATTGCGTTCCTGTATACCACGAAGTCTATTTTATTGTGCATATGTTGATGACGTCCAGAGAGGATTCAAGTCATGTAACCTGTCCATCTGTGAGCGACAAGTTCAGCTAGGCCTGAACAAACTGCCTAAGTGGGCTAATGAGAATGGATTTAAGTTCAATCCCCAAAAGAGCTCCTGTGTCCTGTTTACAAGGAAAAGATGCTTGGTCCCAGAGCCAATTATTGAACTCCATGGAGAACGCGTACCTGTGAATGCAGAACACAAGTTCTTAGGTATCATACTAGACTCAAAGCTCACCTTCATTTCTCACATAAAGTACATTAAAAGTAAATGCCTAAGAACACTAAATATCCTTAAAATCCTGTCGCACACAACGTGGGGTAGTGACAGGAAGTGCCTCATGACTCTGCACAAAAGCCTTATATGCTCGCGTTTAGACTACGGTGCTGTAGTCTACTAATCCACTTCACCCAGCGCCCTGAAGATGCTAGATCCTGTGCACCATTTAGGTATCCGCCTCGCGACCGGTGCCTTCAGAACAAGTCCCATATAGAGTCTCTATGTAGAATCAAATAAATGTGTGGTCTCTTGATCTGCAGAGTACATACTCTAGTTTCTTATATTTCTGAAAGTAATCTCCAACTGTGAACATCCATGCTATTCTACGATAAACGATACATCTAGTACACTTTTTCGCAACCGACCTTCGGTGAGACAGCCCTTTTCATTGCGTGTAAGGAAATTGAGCGAGGACATGGGTATTCCGCTCCCTACACATGAAATAATGGCTCCAGCATCGCCGCTTTCGCCATGGCTGTGGCAGGAGATAGTCTGTGACTTGTCATTTGAAGAGATCACTAAACACGCTTCAGAAGTACACATTCGTATGCACTTCCTTGAGCTCCAGAGCAAGTACTATTGCCCACAATTCTACACAGACGCATCGAAGGTCACACTCCGGCGTCTCATATGCAGCTGCTGGTCCATCATTTTCAGAATCCGACGTCCTGCACCGCGAAACCAGCATCTTCACTGCAGAAGCCTATGCAGTGATGGCGGCTGTGAAACATGTTAGAAAAACACACCTTCCAAAAGCGATTATATTCACAGACTCCCTAAGTGTAGTGAAAGCTTTAAAATCACTACAGAAACGCAAAAATCCTATAATCAATGACCTTTACGCGCTGCTATGCACAACCTATATGTCTAACCAACACTTTGTATTATGCTGGGTGCCTGGGCACAGAGGCATCGAGGGAAATGAGCTAGTAGATGAAATGGCTAAAGCCATGGTAACGAAAGTTAGCAATTTGTCCATAGGAGTCCCAGTCACAGACCTGAAGCCCTTCCTTTGTAAAAAGCTCAGGAGCTATTGGCAACACTTGTGGGATGCCGAATGCTTGAACAAGCTGCACGCAATCAAACCCCAGTTAGGAAATTGGTCACCACTATCAAAGTCACGACGATGTGATGTGCTCTTTTGCCGACTGAGAATAGGGCACACCTATGGTACCCATTCTTATCTTTTAACTGGTTCTGAACCTCCCAGCTGTGGTAGATGTGGCGAGAGGCTGACCGTCCTCCACGTCTTGGTGGAGTGTCGGGAAGCAGAACCTGAACGAAAACAACATTTTCCTCAAGCTTACCAGCAGTGTATCCCCCTCCATCCCACACTGTTCCTTGGCGCAGAACCATTCTTCGGGCCTAAAGCGGTGCTTAATTTTTTAAACGATGTTGTGTTGCACGTTATTAGCCCAAAAGATTTTTGTAGCACGCCCTCTATATAGAGGGTGCAGCTGCGATAGCAGTACTGTAAGGCACAGGCCTCTGGGCCCTTGCGCTCAAGGGCTCTGGTGAGGCACCTGTGCCATTGGGTTGCCACATTTAATTGTATTATTCAGATATAGAATATGTTTTATGATCATAGCCCATATCACTTGTCATTCTCATTATTTTAGTGTCTATATATTTTACGCCATTTACAGCGTATGTTTTAGGCCTCTATACAGCCCATGTGCAATCACCATCTGCCATTTACCACTTCATAGACTACTTTATACTATCTTTCTTGGCGCTCTTTGGCCATCCCTGACCCTTGCGCCAATAAAATCCATATATCATCGTCATCAGAACAATTCTAGGTTTTCCCGCTCAATTTACTCCGAACGCCAGCTATTTTAATCCAAGCGCCAGTCAATTTAATCCACGCACTACACATTTAATCTACGCGCCAACTAATTTAATCTACGCGCCAAGTATTTTAATCCTCACGCCAGTGAATTTAATCCAAAGTGTAGGTCCACTTGCGGGGTGTATAAGAAGTTCAAAATAACGACGACATGTTATAATTTTGCGCAGACCAAACGTAACTGAAGTTGACTTATTCATACGCTACGAAGCATACTTCAAACCACATGAAAGAGTCACGTGGCATAACGTAACTTTCTTGAGGCCCTCATGGGTCATTTCCAACCATAGAAAAGGTGTCACGTGACCTCACGTGTAATTCGCTGGTCCATGCGTGATTCACAACTATATTGACATGGATATCAAACGAACGGGCGTCGAAAAAGGTTTGCGATGGTGCACACTTAACGAACGTCAAACCAGGTGGGCAAAATGTGTCACGTGACCTCACGTATAATTCGTTGGTCCATGCGTGATTCCCAACAATATTGACATGCATATCACACGAACGGGCTTCGAAGAAGCTTTGCGATGGTGCACACTTAACGAATGTCAAACCAGGTGGGAAAAAAGTGTCACATGACCGCATGTATATTTCGCTGGCCCATGCGTGATTCGCAACCATATTGACATGGATATCAAACGAATGGGCTTCGAAGAAGCTTTGCGATGGTGCACACGTAACGAATGTCAAACCAGGTGGGAAAAAGGTGTCACGTGACCTCACGTATATTTCGCTGGTCCGTGCGTGATTTCCAACTATATTGACATGGATATCAAACGAACGGGCTTCGAAGAAGCTTTGCGATGGTACACACGTAACGAATGTCAAACCAGGTGGGAAAAAGGTGTCACGTGACCTCACGCATAATTCGCTGGTCCATGCGTGATTCCCAACAATATTGACATGGATATCAAACGAACGGGCTTCGAAGAAGCTCTGCGATGGTATGAACGTCGCATTCCTCAAACAACATAAAAAAGAGTCACTTAACATTAGGTAATTTTCGGCAGGCTCTCATTGGTCACTCCCAACCATACTGATATAGATATCAAACGAATGCGCTTCAATAAAGCTCTAGCCCCACGAAAAGCACGTCAGACCACGTATAACGCAGTGTCAAGTTACCTCAAAATTTTCAACAGACATTTGGTGATTCACGAGCATACTAACAATGCATAATAAACGAACGGGAATGTTTCCACGTAAAACGACGGAAACCAAGAAGAAAAAGCGCGTCACATGACTTCATGTAACTCTGCATCGAACGTTACATTTGATGCAGAGTGCTGAACCAATTGACATGGATATCACGGCGCCAGGAATTTTTTAGCTTGAAAGGAGGTGATGCGCACAGAACTGAATCGGTAAACCTTACCATAACTTTTTTTTATTCCATGCACACACACAGGAAGACTGAAAGACGTGCGAATTCTGGTTTTAGTAGTTGCTATTCACACATTAACTATACTATCGAATTGCTGTGAAGTTCGCGTTACTCGGAATGTTGTGCTGATTGTGCGTAATTACTACACACTGACTGAACTGGAAACAGATAGTTTCATTTTCTTGCTTTGTTTTTGGTCAAATTGTTCCTTATCTGTTATGATTGAATGTCTTAACTTCGCTAATTACGAATTTTCCTTGAGATACAAGCCACGTAATACTTTTCGTGTGACGTGCTAGGGAACTCGCCAATAGAATACTTACGCTATAAAAAATAGTACTTGTATCAAGACTGTGCCCGTTAGTAACTTCGAAAGGGTACTCCCGCCTTATAAAATGCGTACTTACGGTAATATGTCGTAAGAACCCTGCTGCAGTTAAGCAGTTTTATTGCTGACCAAAAAGACCGCTATAACGCTACAATCACGTAAATACGCATGTTATAAGAAAACGATGTTAAAAAACCATTCCTTGAAATATTTTATTTATTTATTCATTCACTTCTTTTCGCTGCACATCACTCTTACGTTGGTGCATTGTATTGAAGTTCGGTAGATGGCAGAGACAACAGTACCTCAGATTCTTGCACATGACATAATTCCTTTTAATGTAGGATACCCTAAAAACTGTAAAGCGTCATTGCTTTTTCCTAAATACATCAGCAGTAAAGTATTCTGAAACGCGCTGGATGTGTTGGATGTATTCGCGCTGGATGTATTCTGAAACGCGCTAGGTGAGTTGGGACTTTTTTAACGTTTAGCAGTCAAGAATACTTTCTTTAACGCTAGCCATATGGTATTGGTGTGCTCGCTGCACTATTCCATGTGGCCAATGCGAAAGGGCGCGGAAGGTGGTGGCTGCTGCGTGGATTTCAGTTGACAGCAAGTCCAAAAGAAGGGATGGACAATATGCTCGAACCATATTCTTGCTTTATTTTTTAGTCAATGGTAAAAAAAGAAACGTCGTGCGTACAGGCGACAGCAAAATGTCGCTATAGATACTCTGTAACTGAGCGTTACCCGTAAGCAGTTGAATGAGATTAAAGCAGACGACTGCTTACACGTGAGTTAGTTGCAGACGATAGCTACTGGTTCCACTGTCGCTGCTGCAGAGTACACACATTTTCACTGTCGTCTGTACGCACGATGTCTCTTGAAATTTTTTTTCAATGACGAGTAGGTTCGGTAAAAATGCTTTTTTAAACTATTTCTTAGTGAGAAAAAAGTTAGTGCCAGCGCGGAAGGTTTAGGAAACTATTGTATAGGAACTGGGTCAGCAGACGGCCGTTGCGGCTTATGGAAAACAATATTCTCGCCCGCAGTGACGGTTTCTCAGCAAAGTGCAGCAGTAGCTTTTCATCGGCACGTGCTACCAATGCTCTTGCCGTGAATCCCGGCTCATGAACAACGTCCAGAACCTCTGCTCTGTAGCGATGGATGGGGCAAACTCCCGACGGCGTGGCCGACCCCGGAAAGGACAAGGCGAAGAGAAAGTAAGTACAGGTCAGTCTCTTCAGTAGACAGAGAGAGAATTGTTGACACCTTTAGAAGGGGAGGAAACTTGAAGCAGTTGGCAGCTACCCTCGGGATTAACATCAAAACTGTGCGCTCCATTGCAGCTACAGATAGGGATCACACAAGAAAGCGCAGAGGATCTGCAAGAAGGTTTGGGCCAGACATCGCTAGCACTGTTTGTGATATAGTGGATGAAAATCCGGCATTTCCGCTCAATCAAATAGGCACAACACTATCTGAAGTGTACGAAGGACTTCAAGTAAGCACGTCTACTATTCACCGACTGCTCGATGGTCACGGCTACACCATGAAGCTTGCCACTCCCAGACCAGCTGATCGTAACCGGAGCGACGCGAAGCATGACCGCAGAGATTACGAGCAATGGCTACAAAATCAAACTTCAAATCTATCCCGAATTTATGTCGATTAGACAAATTTCGTAACCGGAGCGACGTGAAGCGTGACCGCAGAGACTACGAGCAATGGCTCCAAAATCAAACTCCAAATCTCTCCCGAATTTATGCCGATGAGACAAATTTCGTAACCAGAGCGACGTGAAGCGTGACCGCAGAGACTACGAGCAATGGCTCCAAAATCAAACTTCAAATCTCCTCCGAATTTATGTCGATGAGACAAATTTCAATGTCTGGTGTGCCAGAAGCTTCGCCAGGGCAAAGCGCGGAACACCAGCTGTTCGAATGGTGCCTCGCACGAAGGGTGCAAACATAAACATTATAGCATGTATGTCTGCACAGGGATTAATTCTTTGGAATGCAGTAGATAAAGTTCATTGGTTAGTATTCAATGAATATCTTGCTGAACCCTCGAAGCAAGTTCAACAAAATGACCGCACCAGCCACGCCGTATTGATTTTTGACAACACACCGGCCCACCATCGCTCTGAAAACGCCACCCTCGCAAGCATGACACACTCTGTGAAGAATCTGCCACCCTACAGCCCCTTCTTCAACCCTATTGAAGAGATGTTTTCAAAGTTGAAGTGGCATATTAAAGCTTTCCTGAGCGCGCGCGCCACCAAGAATTGCTCACAACTCCACCGGGCATGACAAAGAAAGACCACCGACGGGCCATGCTCATCGAGGCAGCCGTACACTCCATGCAACGAATACAAAGTGCGGACTGTGCTTCATATGACGAGCACACGTTTTCCTTTTTGGATGCCGCACTGAACTGTTGCGACATGTGAAGGCCATCATCTTTAATCGATGACAAAGATTGCCTCAGTGAGTGCTGCTCTGGTTATAAACAAATTTCTGTAATTCAATTAACGTATTTCTTCAAACCAGCAATAGATTTTGTTATGTTTCATTTCAGTTACAGCTCCCGCAGTAGCGTCTGCGTTAGCAGGCGTTTGGTGAGTTGCGCCACCACGGACCCGAGCACACGGGGGTTGGACCCTCCCACGCGTAGCGTGCGTGGCTTAGCCGTGTCTGGGGAAAGGGGAATCCTGGAGGTTGAGCTAATGCCGGGTGTATGGACCTTTCCGGCCCCCCGGTGGAGACAACACACCTCTTTGGCCTCTGCTTCACATAGACGGCACTCCCGGACTGACCCACCCGGGGGAAATCGGCGGTCGCCTTTTCCTGTCCCCCTCTCCGATCTTTTTCTTCTATATTTTTCTGTCCTCACTGTCCTGTCGCCTCTTCTCTTCTGTTACTTCCGCACTTTTCATAGGCGGCTTGGGTTAACCTTGTGTAGGTTTCCTCTCTTGGGTTTTTATATAAGGTTATAGCGGCAATGTACGGCTGGCGCCTGCAGCCTTACACGTTAAGTGCTGCAGCGTCCCCTTGTTGGACTCCGTGGTGGGTGGCTGCCATTGCTGCCGAACAACACTAAACTGTTATGGGAACGCCAGCTTTTCCTCGACTTCTTGATCGTCTCACTCACAAGAGGGGACGCACCGATGAGATTTTGAACATGTTCACTCGACCTAAAGACATTTTCCCGCGATTTCAAGTAGTGCATAGCGAAAGAGCAGAAAAACTAGCAAGAACCATATCCCCATTTGTAGTTGCTAAAAGCTTGACCAACACGCTAGGTCCTGGCTACAAAGTCGCCAAAATAAACAGTTAGGTTAAATATGGGGCTTTTCGTGCAGCACCATGATATAGTTATTAGACATGCCGTAGTGGGCGATAATGAATGAATTGATTTGGACTACCTGGCGTTTTTCACAGTGGACTTCAATCTAAGTATACGAGCGTTGTCAAATTTCGCCCCTTCGAAATGCGGTCGCCGAGAGCGCGGTGAAACCCGCGACTTCGAGTTCAGCAGCACACCCATATTTATTGGGTGTACCGCGGCGAGTCAAAACTCACAAGCAAAGGTGTCTTCTTCTTTCTGGGGTTTTACGTGCCAAAACCAGTTCTGATTATGAGGCACGCCGTAGTGGAGGGCTCCGGATTAATTTTGACCACCTGGGGTTCTTTAACGTGCACTACAATGCAGGCACACGGGCGTTTTTGCATTTCGCCTCCATCGAGATGCGGATGATTCGGTCCCGCTACGTCGTGCACAGCAGCGCAACGCCTTAGCTGACTGAGCTACCCCGGCGGGTAAGCAAAGGTGACCTTGCACGCAGAGGTAACGATGAAGGTACAGTGCTCGCCGATTGAAAGGTAACACTCCGAGGGCATCGCTGCGAACGATTTTTGCACCATCTATGAGCCCTTGGTCCACCGAGTTGAAACATTGTTGTTAACGATGATAGCCAGAGCCTTTGTGACGAATTTGATACCCCGTGATCACACATTGTTGACTGATGGTGCAAAAAGCGCCAACCGTCATGCGGTGCGATTATGACGTTTAAGTTGCTCAGCACAGTACAGTCCGTTCCGCCGGAAAGGAAGTATACGATACAGGGTGTCGCAACTAACATGCCCCACGATTTAAAAATATGCAAATGCCACGTAGCTGGAGAGAAGCAAGGCAATCTGGCTTGCCGTCGCTTGGAGATACTGAAATTATTTTTCCATTCTGCCTAATTGCATAATTAGTATTAATTATTCAACTTATCGAACATAGAAATTAGTTGAAAAGCTTCAATGAGAAAACTGTAGAGCAACATGAAAAACTGCAAATTCAGCTTTTTGTTGCTCAATACGTGCTACATAAAAATGTTTTTCCAAGTGTGTAAGAAGCTCGCGGATAGATGCAAAGTGCCTCGAGCGGCCAGTCAGGCGGAAATTTTGCGCGTATTCGGGGGCTTCTTTGATGCTAGAAAGAACACTTTTATGTAGCATGTAGTGAGCAACAGAAAGATCCTGACTCGGCTACAAAAAAAGGTCAGGCAAGTTTGCACTCGGTCACGCAAAGCTTAGGCGCAGCGAAGCTTACTGGCTGCTACTGCTAGGTATGAACTTGCGTGCTGCTAGGTCTGAACTTGGTTTAACTTAACAACGCATGTAGGAAGGTATTCTCGAGCGATCATTTTCGGAGGTACCTTCCCTTTACCGACATTTCGCGTGACTAGCGCAGGACGCGTAGGCGCCTACGAGCGACAGTGCTCCTGGCATATACCACAAATGCAGGAAGGCTAACCAAGTTTGGTACAGTGCCAAGAACGCTATCGTTTGCCGACGCCGAACGCATTGGCGACATTTCGCGTGACTAGCGCTGGACGCGTCGGCGCCTACGAGTGACAGCGTTCCTGGCATGCCACAAACACAGGCCGGCTAACGAAGGTAGGCACAGTCCCACGAACGCTGCTGCTTGCAGCTGCCGAACGCGTTGGAGGCTAGCCGTTCGATATTAATCGGCCAGTTTATCTGTGTCCTGAGCTTTGCGCGGCCTAGTGCAAGCTTTCGCCTTTTTTTTTCTCCTGGCTCAGCGCGCCTCGGAGGGAAGAGAGACGGGAGTCGGGAAAGCAGGGAGCTGGCGAGCAGGAGACCGCCACGCGGTCTCCTCCTCTTTTGGGCTGCCATGGCTACGCACGACAAATTACGGCTGGCTAAAAAAGCTTCGCTCTTAAAAAAATAAATAAAATCATCTTTTCCAGTTCAGTCAGTGCGCACTAATTACGCGCATATCAGCACAGCATTCCGTGTAACGATAACTTCACAACAATTCGAATAGCAGCGTTAATGTGTTAAGAGCAACTAACGAAACCAGAATTCGCAAATATTTCAGTTTTCCTGTGCGTGGGCGAGGAAACAAAAAAATAATTATGCCAAGCTTTAACGATTAAGTTCTATGACTACCGCCTCCTCTCAAGGCAAATTCCTTTTGCCGTGATATCCATGTCAATCGGTTCGGCAGTCAGTCACATTCGATGCCGAGTTACGTGAAGTCGCGTTACGCGCTTTTCTTCTCGGTTTCCGTCATTTTACATGGCAACAGTAACAGTGGTTGTTTGATTTCCGTTTGTTTATATGCATATTAGTATGTTCGTGAATCACCCAATGGCTGTTGAAAGTATTGAGGTCACGTGACACGGCTTTATACGTGGTCTGACGTGCTTTGTGTGGGTACGAACGCAGACCTTCCTCGAAGCCTGTTCGTTTGATATCCATGTCAGTATGATTGGGAATGACCCATGAGGGCCTGGCGAAAGTTACCTGATGTCAAAAGTTACTTGATGGCGAAAGTTACTTGAAGCTGCGTTTCAAGACCAAGTTCAAGTCCGTGAGTGATTATTTCATCATCCCGCGCGACTTTGAAAATTCGAAGCGGCGGAAGCCCCGTTAGGCCTTGATAGGCTTAACGCGTGAGCGACCGCCTCCCCACTTGCTAATACCCGCATCGCCCCTACCGAACGTAGGAGAAGACTTCATCAGAAGATATGGATCTCCAAATAACCCCCCCCCCCCCCACACACACACACACATCCGAATAACAACGCGGACGAAAACGGGGACACAAGACGAATTTCCGAAGCGGGGACTAGCAAAAGCCAGGGGATCGCCGCCCACAACCAGGCGACGGACGGCTGGCAGTTAGTTCTATCGCGGCGACAGCGAGAGGCTGCCAAGCACAATGGCAAGGAAAAGGCTTCCAACAAGAATAGCATTAACGGAGGGCCATCAGCTGGCAGCGCCAAAGGAGACGGGCAAAACAGTGAAACGGGCATTGGTCGTCGCAACATGCCCCCGGCGAGGGGGAAGCCTCTACCACAATTACCGAAGAATGACATCAAAATAATACTGAAACCCCACAAAGGACTAATGCTCAAGGAATACCTCAAAACAGAAATACCACAAGCGATTATTCGCTCTACCGGGTCGATAATCCCAGGAAGCGGACCGAACCAACGAAAAATTACCGGAGAGGACTTCATACTCGAATATCATCATCGTCTGCACACCCTCACTAGAAATGGCTGACGTCATTCGTCGAATAACATGCATGGAGCTGCGAGGCAAACAACACCCCTTCAACGTGTACGTAGCGGATCCAGATGATAGTTACAAAGGGGTGGTGCACGGATTTCCAGCGCACACCGAATCAGCAGATCTCCACCAACACCTGCGAGTAAGGACCCAAGGAGTTACCATCGAAAGGGCCCGAATGCTTGGAAGTTCAAACACCGCTCTCCTCACCTTCTCGGGTGGCACGCGCCCCAAATGCGTGTACTACATGGGAGTAGAAATGCGGTGTACGGAGTACAGGCCGACAGTCCAAATGTGCCTGGAGTGCATGCAAGAGGGACACCGCTCAGACGTGTGTCCGAACCCCAAGAACATATGCCGGGGCTGCGGACTCGAAAATCCACCCCCACAAGGACACGAATGTGAAGTGCCCCGCCGCCCTGCACACGGCGCACGAGACCCGTCGGTGCCCGAACAAACTGATTGCCGCCAATCAGTCAGGAAGACGACTCGCCAGTCTCGATCGCGGGAGCGGTTGGAACAGAGGACCAAAAAGGCACCGGGGCGCTGGTTCGAGTCGACGGAGGAGGAGGACTTCTATCGACGCCGATCGAGATCCAGATCGCCACAAGGAGGCACGGCGAAGAGCAGTACCCCTTCGAGGGACCCCTCCAGCTCCAGGGCTTCGCAGCGGTCGAATTCGCCACTGCCTAAAAAACAGCAGGTGAACTGGGCGAGGGTTGTTTCTCCCACTGCTCCAAAACAAAACACTGGCGAAAATGATAAACGCATTCAGAAATTGGAAAATGAAAACGCACGACTTAGAGAACAACTCTTAGAAGAACGCAAACGAAAATCACTAGAGAAGCAGATGTCAGAGTTAGAGGCGCGACTAAATAACAAAATAGAACAGCTGGAAACGCCGCGTCAGACTAAAGAAATAGCCGAAACGAACGCGGCGACAGACATAACCTCGGGCTCCGCGCCGTCTCTGACAACTTCAATCGCAAATAACGGGTTTTTGGGGCTGGTCAAGCTGCTACGAGCAGCTTTTTTCCCCACTTTACCCCCGCAAGGCTGTATTTACTTTTTTGTGGAAATAAAGCATACATACATACATACATACATACATACATACATACATACATACATACATAAATACATACATACAACAGTGCAAATCCAAACAATGATAACGGAAAACCTAGCCCTTACGAAAATGGGTATTGAATGTCTGTTGTCGATCCGTTGTACTATTATTGATTCAATTGAAATTACACGGAATTTCAACACCAGTTGACCCACTACAACGAGAATTCAACGAAACTTCCATTGTGTACCGGTCAAGAATTTTTCCGTTGAATAAGTTCGTATTGATTTCTCGTATTTTCATGGAGCAGGTATTATACCGGTGCGGCAGTCACTTTTTACCGCGATCTTGCTCAATCCGGATCAAGAACTTGCGCATCGATAGAGCCTCGTTACCGTCATCGTAACCTGACGAGCATTTAGTTAATAGTTGCATATGATCAGCAGACGATAATGGCCTCAGTCAAAATAACAACATTTTCCATAAAAATGAGTCTTATATAAAAAGTTTTACAGCATATTAGACAAATTTGATAAGTGCCTTGGACCCGCGACACCTGAAACTCGACCTGGGATCGTTTGGACCGTGCTAGCAGCTATCATATCGCGGTCTTTTTAAAAAGTTCATGCAATCCCCATCAGGCTTGATCAATCGATCGCGAACGGAGAGGAAAAAGAAACCAGATGACAAACGAGCACTCATCTCATTCCTTCTGTCTGTTTTCCCCGCTCAATTCGTCAATATGTCGAAAGATCGACAAGCCCAAACAGCCACTATTCTCAAGAACGCCTTACTTTCATCATTCCGTCTAATTAATACTGGCGTCATGCAGCTACTTAAGATCGATCTTAAGTTTCACTTCCTGTTTACGACTTGCTTCAGACTTCTGGTTTCTCTTCCTCATTATTTCAAATAATAGCATCTGCTGAAGCCTGTTTATTTGAACTGCTTAAAGGAGTTTGTTCCTGCAAGGCACACACTAGAGTTTTATAAAGGGTAAACAGGTTTAGCACACCTATATATGGACAAAAAGTGTGCATGCATGAATTGTAGTTACTCTCTGAAACACAGGCACTTTAGGAAAAGCACACAGATGCTCCGAAAGTGTGCCTTTATTAAAATATTGCCAAAAGCAGACCATGCTAATATAAATAAACTACAGAGACACAGCCCCTTATTACGACAGAATGGCTAACAGTGCCCACTCATTGACTGTACAAATAAAGAATGTCCATGATATACTGTACTATACCCAAAAAGTAATTACAATTTCTGGTTTTATTCTAGTGCAAGGCAGCACAACTCAAAACTTGCAAAGACCAAAACCAACTTCTCTCGGGGCCACACTGACTGCACTTTAGTGAAAAACATTGCACATCATGCTTGCAAAAGAGCACTTTATGCTTAATGTCATCACACTTGTTGCTGTCCTCACCAAGTCTTATGCGACATTAATAAATGAATACAGAAGACGGCTTTTGTTTAGAGACATTAAACAGAATATCTGCTCACAGATGCTCTTTTTACAAAATTTTACAAAATGGCACTGATAGTTCAGAACTACTTTTGGTGAGTGCATGACTATGTGTTCAGAAAGATTTAACACTCACACAGTGGTTGGTAGCATGTATCGTTGCCTAGCAACAAAAGTCTGCTCATGGGGTTTAGGTTGCCACATGTTGGGCAGCTATGTTCTATAACAAAACATATATATACCATATAACATTTTGGTTCAGCTTTTCCAAGCATTTGTGACATCCCACTACAAACACACAGATTCTAGAGCCAAGTTTTCATGCATCGAACACAAGTAGAGACTGTTTGTCATTTAAGACAATGCACTTCTTGAGGCTTCTTGCGCTTACGATGCAATGTTCCACAGAAGGAACCACCTCCACAAAATGCAAAAATTTGGCTTCAGAAAGATTCATTAACAATTCTGACTGCACTCTCAACACCTCCACACACACTTGTACGTCATAGCTACTTGCAGCTGTTGAGCTGTTATGTTCCACAAAAATTTCAATGATGCGTCCAAAAATATTGTTAGCATGTGCATAAGAGTTATTTCTTTTGGACTTATCAAGACGGGGTGTGCAGAACGTAAATGGCCCGACCATCATTTTCTGGAATTGTTTCCTGTCCTCCTTCTCAACGCATTTGCCTATCAGCAGTACAGACCCCACAGGGCAAAAATTTTTCCGTAGGGAGTAGCCCTTCATTAGAGTCTTAAAAGAAGACCCTAAGGTGCGATGGATGTTCTGCACACACCTTGACATCAAAGCTTTACAAGAGCTTGCAAAATCCCAAACTTGTTGGCAATCTGAAATTGCGGATACCTAGTGCCATTGACATATCGTCCAAGAGTACCCATTCATTGATTCAAATGGAAAAAGGGAGTATCCCCACAAAGGACCCCAGTTTATGGCACTGTCGACAATATGCACAAGGAGGTGAGAATTATATGTCATGTACTCGACACCGTATAATTCTTCATACTCAAGAAGAAATTTCTTTATCTCTCCCTTAATTGTGGCAAGCTGCTGAAGGCAGATATGCAAGCCCCAAGAAGGTCATGCATAATCTCCACAAACTTCAACCAATGGTTATACTGCCTCTTAAGAATGCGGCCTTTTAATACGACTGGGGAATAAAACAGCAGCCAATTCCTCCAATCCGCAGCCTTTCATTCCTTTATGTCCTTTAAGGACCTTGGCAGCCGCGAGAGCTCCCACGTGGGGGTGAGGCTCAAAAGACATTCGTCCGCTTCAGCAAGATGTTTACGCAGGTGAAATCGTCGGCATTGGCTGGACTTCAGCCACGTAAACATCGTTGCCCGTACAAAACCCGAACAAACGGCATGCATGTAATCGACAACGAAGCCCTCACCAAATGTAAAAAATAAAAGAAGTGTCAGCACACTTGCACCTTTGATTCCACAACTGGGTGCCTGCATGGTCTTGGCCTTTCGAGCTTGGTACAGAAAGGACTCATGTGTTGCAGTTTCCATCTGATTCCAATGCAGGAATAATTGCACTATGACGACCAAGTTGAGATCATAATGTGATGACTTACCACAATGAAAGCGAGCAAGATTGTTTTGACACATAACATTATAATCTCATAAATAGCAAACAAGTCGGTGTCAATGTGCTGCCTGGTGCCATGTAAGGACACTGAGCCGGCCCTTAGCAGACACCGACATGCTGGTAAATGCATGTAATCTAGCAGCTCTGCTTCACCGATGAAGCCTGTAACCACCCCAGCACGGAAGGAATCAATTTTGCATCAGTTTTGACTGCCCTCTGTTTATTGGTACAGGAACAGTCGTGTTTAATGCTACAGATTTAAATATAGCAAGAGATGAAATGACGAGAGAAAAGAAAATGAACATACATCCACTCGCACAAAAATTTGGAAAGGGGCAGCGGAGAGCACCATGAAATAAACAAAATGAAAATGGCAGCTTTATGGCACGGTCAATAAACAAAATATTATCTATCTCAGTCCCTTTGACTGCACCACAGAGTTGGATAACATTTTGTTTATTGACATGCCGTAAGCTCCCATTTTCAAATTTATTTCATGGTGCTCTCTGCTACCCCTTTCCTGATTGTTTGCGCGAGTAGCTGCACGTGCATTCTTTTTTTTCTCTCATCTTTTGACCTCTTGTTATATATTAAACCTGTTGTAGCATCCTTATTTGAGTACAGGAGAGCGCAATAGATGTGACAGTGTGAGGCGAGACAGAGGGCACAAGTGCTACTGACAACGCTTCATTGGAAAATTTTGCTGCAGCAGCATAATGCGCGCATTGCACCCAAGACACCCCAAAACCAGCAACGGAGCAGGCGCAAAAACACGGATTACGACAATAATTTCGAACCACATGTGCACGATCTCTTCATGAAACATGATAACTGGGAAGAATGTGTACCTCGTCAATTGCGCACTAGAGGTACAAAAAACTATACAGAAGTAAATCAGCGGCATAGCTGCGCCTAGCCATAAATCGCGCTTCTTTGTTTAAAGGAGTACTGACACAAAAATTTGAAGTCGAGATAACTCGTGAGATCGATTTAGGTGGACACACACACATCGTCTGCAAAATATCAGCGGCGAATACAGCTTAGAACATCTTTAAAATCAATTTTAAACGTACGTATGCGCAGCCACCCGCAAAGTGCAGCACCTCGCGACATAGACATCAAGGAAAGATTGTAAATAACCGAGAAAATGCTACGTCACGAGTTTGCGCTGTCGTCGGGGCGGGGCTAGCGAGCAAGTTTCTCCCCGCTCCGATCGCCCCGGTGCTTTTTTGTTCTCCCTGGTCGATGGCCTCGTTCGCCACTGACGGCGGCACAATAATTGGCTTATTTGTTTCTGACACGAGATAACTTTTAGACTTAAGTGATCTCGAAAGTGTGTATGTTGTGAAACGTTGCGTGATTTTGGCTCGCAAGCGGTCAGTGCACCTTGCTAACGTGTTTTCTCATCGCTACCAACGCCGTTGGCAAAACTAATTGTACTGTCAGTTATGAGCGTCTTAAATGTGCAGACGTTGATTGTGTTGACGAATATAGGTGATTTATTACGAGCTGCGGACAGATCGCAAGGGCCGTCAGCCCCGGATCAGACGGCCAGCGAGCTAGGCCTACACCGTTTCCCAGCGATTGCCAGCTCGCCCGTGGCGGATCGAATCAAAAGTGGCTGGCCACGTCATATACGGTGGCGACTCCTGCCTGGAGGAAATAGTCGCCGCTGGACGACAAAAACGAGGACGGCGCGACGACGTCGCAAAGCTCGACGAACTAGCAACACGAAGCTCGCTCACAGAGCACTCGCTTGCCTGCGAGCGCGCTGGCATGAACACGTCGCAGTTTTGTGCGATCACATGCTCACTGTGTTTACAATCCCTCTTCTCCCATCTCGTTGCTCTCTGAAACGGAAACTTGGACTGGTCGCTGCAAAGAAGATTCCAAATAATTACCTGTCGCACTCTGAAGCAAACGAGGTTTTGCACCGTGATTGCTGGGTCATTAGCTACTTATTACAGCAGAAAAAAAAACAAGAATGAAACTTTTTGTATCAGTACTCCTTTAAATGTGCCACCGAAGTCACGCTAACGCACATATGAGATCCATAATTCTCTATTAAGAGCGCTTCCAAAAGCTTGCACTCCAGTTTTTCTACAGTCTACAACTCCTGCATTCTTCAATTGCAAATAGTAACTACACTTTTTGAGCGTAGAGCAAGATTCGACCCTTCTCCTTATTTCAAAACACTGGCTCTGGTTCCAGCACTGGCCAGCCTGTCCCAACTAAGCATGCCCGCAGCCTTCAGGAATTCTGTACGCAACAGAAGTATACTTTTGTTGTGCTATAGCGCATGCGACATACTGATACTCGTGTTTCTTCATGCAGTATTTCCTTACTTGACTGCCCATGTCGCGTTTGCATGGTAGTGCCAACTTGCATGGCACAGAAAACAAAATCCGCCCCATTCTTCCCTACGACTTTCCTAAGTCGTGCAAGATGTTATGCACATATGGCACAACCTCAAACAAATGCCTCTTCTGCGGGGTACCTAAAACGTCTACTGCAGGCTCTTTGCACAGCTGATTAAGCAGTGTTTTTGCGACAGCTTAAAGGAGCAGAAGCTAGAACTCAGCTTGCTACAACATTTCTGCTTGGTGACCGAAGCTTTCCGTTATCCTGTGAAGGCAGGACTTCACAAGAGCCGACCTCAAACATGATTTACGATTCCCCTCTTAATCAGTTTCGAATGTGAGGAATTGAAGGGTAGAATGGCTTTCTTGGATCTTGGCATGTAGTCCAGCAGATGTGGTCACTATCATTAAAAATTATGCAAAGCTCTAAGAACTGAATGGAATGGGCCTGCTGGAGCTCAGATGTGAACTTAGCAAGGAAGAACACTTGCTAAAAACTTCTACGACTGACATAGCCACTAACAAGAAGTGTATCGGTGCGTCTCAATTTAAAATGACTGAAAAATTGTCTTTGTGCCCAAACACCTTCACTGCACCTAGGTCGGCTGCATCGAGCTTACGTGGGTGCAGTTTGACTGTGGTGAAATCCAAAAGCGCCTGTCTGTTGTGATTTAGGTGTGCACTAAAGAACCTTACACGATTAGTTTCATAACTGATTTATTTTGCATTTCCAGAGGGAGCCAAATTGGTGAAAAGGTTGCAAAAGGCCCTGGGAAAGGTCGAAACCCAAACAGAACAAGCAGCTGAACCTGTTGTTGCTTGCCCAAAGGTAGATCCGATCCGCCGTCTTAGCTAGTGTCATAAATGCATGAAATGATACTGTGAGAAAAATGCATTTTTTGCACTACCCTTTAAGTTCTCTGCAAGCTCCAAGTCTGGCAACTGTTCCAACATCCACATTCTTTGGTATTTTGTGTGTGTAGCTCTAGGAGTGTTAGCGAGTGCCACTCAGGCCAATCCAGTGGATGCGGAAAATTCTTCTGGCCAATGGTAACACGTAGTATGTGAACTTTATGAGTAGGCAGCGGTAACGTGAACTTTATGAGTAGGCAGCTGACCAATAAACTGTCGTATGTTATTTTAAGGCATCAAACCTGCGTGATTCAAGACCCTTGCTATGAAATGAAGGAGAAAGGGAACTGAAGGCCCACTTTTGTGAAACACATTGATGTGAAACCAACAGATATGCCAAGTATAGCATAGGGGAAGTTATTGTTTTTCTTTAAGTGTAGAAATGATAAAGGAAAATGAAAGTGGACGAAAAAAGATACCGACGATTACAGTACTCCCTAATGTGAAATATGAGCGCAGCCCTATACGTGTTTTCATTTCGCGATATTTTCAGGCAAAGAATTTGAGAGAGACATGTAGTAGAGGCAATTGTCGTATATCTGATCTGCGGGTCAAACACGTCGGCTTTTATACATGACTCGTCTAAGGTTCCAGTGCAATCGGTGGTGCCGCTTGGCTTCCAGAAAGTGCTACACAATCAGAAAGAATTGCTAACCATGACAATCGAAACAAGACCAAAAAAGCGCGAGCGATGGGCTGATGTGAGCAGACGATAGTACAAATCTAGCCGTTCGGCTGAGACCAGATACAAGGCCGCATGGAGTGGACGGGCGGGTCCGCATGAAACCAGTTTCCTGCACGCACGTCACTGAAGGAGCCGCTCTCATTGGTCTGCGCCGTTCGCGGTTCACGCCTTCCATCTTTTGCTGTTTTGCTCAATCGATTGGTTACGCCGCCGCTGATGTTCACTGCAGTAACCAGGCTATTAAGAGCTGCGCTCTAAAAACTTGTCGCTGTAAGTCATGTCAGTAACTGCTGCAGGTTACCGCATCGTTTCAGTCCTTCAAACTGCTATTTGTTCCTAGATATGAAGCTGCCAGCAAATGCTCAATCTCTTGCTCTGCAGAAGTTTATGCACTAACTCCCAAATGATTTTTTTATGTTCCCAGGTCGACATAGGGGGGGGGGGGGGGGCGTCACTGTGGAAAAAGGCACGCTTGAGCAACTGAGCCGTGCCTGTGAAAGTGGCCCTGGCAAATTTGCCAGGGCTCTTTTGCGAATTGTTTTTACAGAGGATGAACTGCGGGGGAGGACACTGCTGGGTGGCAGAAGTAATTTGCACATTGACCAACCACTTAAGGAGGCCTTGGACCCTGTTCGTGTTCAAGCTGTGATTGGTATGTATGTCGATCTCATTGTAGGTGCAACTGCAAATTGCTGTCTTGAATGGCTATTTTAAAAATTGGCAGCTCCTCATGCTGTATTTTGTAAGAGATATGCAAAAGCATAGCTGGGCAGCCCTCTTGGTGTCTATGTGACTGATTTGTTTTTGTTTTTTGCAGTTTGGTTTACTTATTGTCTTTGTTCTATCTACTCATATGGTTCATTCCTTACATTTATATGAGCAGTCATTGTATGTAACACATGCCAGCTGATGTAGTGCTACGTAAGTCATGCCCAGTGCACGCAAACACATCTTTTGAAGTATTTGCACTCTTTCATTTATTGTAGTATACGGCTGCTAAACCTCGGCACTTGTCCTTTAGCTATTTCACTGCATTGACAAAAGGGTGTTCAGCCATGGCAGCGCATGCACGAAGAGTGCACAGCCACTCGTCCACAGTCTTCGCACACACCTAGTGTTGGAATTCGTGTAATATCACGTTTTTGGAAACGCATTGAATGAAGAGGCCATAGCATTCACTCTCCTTTGTTTGCAGTGTTGTGACGGCGAGTGGTTGCAGTCATCGAGTGAGATTTGTTCATGTTTGCCTGTGTGAGCACGCATGGCACGATCCTTGCTAGTTTAATTAGTAAGCGAATGTTTCTACAAACCATACTTCCTTATTAGGATTGTTTAAGCACATTGACAACAAGCACATGCGAGTGGACGCACACAAGCGCTAGCTTCAACCAATGCTTTATTAGCAACGGGCGCACAATTTTATATGCATGCAAAACACGCTTACGTGCACGGTAAAGGGCCTTGTGCACTCTAGATCACGTTCAGAAAATACAATTCTTTTCTTGACAAAGCAATTCAAAGCAAGCTCGTACACTTCTCACTTAGGCTTACTATTTCTGCTGTTTTATCATACAATCTTAAGTGTAGCTCACTAACAAGGCTTGTCAACCTTCGTGTAATTGTGCGACACTTTGCTGTCACTATCACTGCTTCCCCTTTCGTGGGAAACTGCGACTTTTTGTCACTGAAGCTTTGTTTATACCAATTGCCCGATAATTTGATCATTTTTACTCCCTCTTCCGGGTAAGAAAATTGTGTCGGTGACAATTAAATGCATAAACGGTCGAATTTACATTCAACTAAATTTCTATATAGTGAAGTCCCGATTTTACTGACTTTGCTATAACGAGGGTTAACTGTACCTGTAAGTGAATTATATAAAATTTCACTGAGTAGCTGCTATCCCATCAACCTGTGTTTCCGGCTGCAGGCAAGGAGTTTGGCGTCAATACTGAGATGTTTACCTTCATTCTGTCTCCACTCTTAACAACATTATGTGCACACCTGATAACTGCAGACTCTGGCTCAAAGTATAGCTGAATGACTGTGTGATAGGGCAATTTGAAGGCACTGTGCAAAGTTGAATTGCAGATACCTCAAAGCATGAAAGCTGCCTAGTGTATGCGCAGCCACTGAATGTTTTCTCAGGACTCAATTTCTTTTTACGAACTTACCGCTGTATTCAAGAACGCAATTTCAGTTAAACCCCATGTCTGGCTTGATCTGAGTGACGCCTGGCGTGAACGTGCCCAGGGCACTCACGACTTTTCCTCCGGTGCGTTCACGACAGGCGTCACTTAAGTCAAGCATGTGCTTCAGCTAAGTTGGGTTCTTTAATACGGACCTTACAGTAGCAGTGTAGCCTGCGTTTAAGCATATATATATAGCAAGTTCTTCTTTTATTAGACATAGTGCTTGTCACAAACAAGATTAGGTTTGCAAATTCTGATGCTTTAATGCTAGTCTAATGCTGTGTTTCTTTTTCAGACTACACATGCTCCAAGTTTCCTTCGGCCAGCATCTCCTACATAAAGAACAGCCTGTCCTCAATGCTCGCAAGGGAGTTGAAAGAATAATTGACAAATAAACTGCAGAGCCATTGTATGTACCAAAAGAACCCCGATTCATGTGCTTTTTCTTAATCACAAAGTTAGACGTTTCTTTTTGCATAACATTACAGGGAAAGAGGCCTTGTAATGGAAAGCCAAGAAATGCACCTTGAAGATGTCAGTGGAGAATATCAAGATTCATTGATTTCATGTTGCATTCCACTTTACATTTCATGGAAGTACCATAGTTCATCTATGGAAATTTCATAGAAGTACAATTGTTCATCCATGGGAATTTCGTAGAAGTACAATTGTTATTCCATAGAAATTCCATATGAAATCAACGCAATAACTCGTCAATGAAATTACAATGGTTCCACGGTGGCCACTTTTCAATACTGCTCAACAAATCTACAATGAAGGGACAATAGTATTTCAACAAAAATTTTGTTGATTGAGCAACAGAACGTCAATGGAATTTCTACTAGAATACAACAAGAATTTTCATAAGGGCTAACCCACGCAAAGTGAGCAGCCATGAACCTTTCGACACCGCATTTCGACTTTGAAGAGACTTTTGCGTCTCTTCGCCGCATTCTGCGATCCGCGACACTCGTCGGCCCGTCTAGCGCTTACGGTCGGCCTCTCGGGCACGATCTTTGGTGGTGTATTGTTCGTTGCACTATGACGAGTGCTTGTAGCCCCTTGCCTTACCGGGGGTATGAACCATTGCATTTTTTTGCTTGCTTACGGGGGTATGAGCCATTGTTTACGGGGGTATGAGCCATTGATGATGTCAGTTTTCGACGTGCTGTGCTGTAAGCTGTCTGCGTGATTCCAAAGAATGTAAGCGCTGTTCGCTTCGTTTTGTTGAGTACTTCTAGCCTCTGATTCGCGGGGCTATCAGCCATTGCATTTTTTCCTTGTTTTGGGGGGGTATGAGCCATTGATGATGATAGTTTTTGTGTGCGGGCACGAAATATCTAAGGCAGCCTAGCGACATACAGCTCCGCTGTCAAAGACTATACAGCGTGGAAGGCAGGTGGCTGATATATCTGAGAGAACACAGAAGTAATCTCGGCATTGTCATGCACCGTGAAAACAAAACGTATGTGTACCAGCCCAGCGAAAAGCGGTCAATCTTCAAGGCAACAAGTACAGCAGAGATGTTGAAGCAAGGACGCCGAAGAGCGCAGGTTCCAGTTTTTCAACTAAAAGCAGTGGCAAGAAGCTTCCGAAGAAAAAAAGATCCGACGCTCAAACAACTGGTTTTCCAGTAGATACAGCAGGAGTGGACGCCCAAGCACGATGGGGTCAACGTCAGGAAAGCTGGTCACTGAGAAAAAAGCAAAGGTAAGGCGTTAAAACACAAAAGGAAACATCACCCATGAAGTACGTCTTCGACTACCAGGTGCCACAGCGAGTGTGAGAGTCGCAGTGTCAGCAGTTGGCCTCAACACAATGGAACGAAGAGCTAGAAATCAATGCCGGTAACTTCCTCGGACAACTGACAGGCATCTGTCACCTTTTGAAGTTCTTCGCTGGAAAGACCAGGGGAATGATGACAAGCGCTATGCTGCAACTATATATAGGGTACTTTTTCTCGGCTTCTTGCGGTAGTGCTTGTCAGGATTGACTAACGCAAGTAAAACAAGCCTACGTACTATACAAAGTGTTCAGTCCCAGGTGCTCCGGATTGGTCTAGGTCTTCCTCGAAGTGCGTCAACGGCGGCAACTATTGCAATCGCCAGAGACCACCTAATCAAGACCTACATCACAACTGAATCACTAAGAGTGCACGTAAAGCACCTTGCCCGGACTCCTTGCCACCATCTAGCCTCTCTACCTGCGGAGACACCACGTGCCTCGTTTTGCCGAACGGTATCCGCACATCGTGAGGTTATACCGTTTTGATTCACACCAGCCGCGAGACCTTCGACTCCTCCTTGGTGCCTCATTCAGCCAAATATCAACCTGACACTACCTGGCGTTCGGAAAAAAGCAGAAACGTCATCGCCCGCTCTTAATCAGCTTACCTTACTCCTATTATATGAGAACTACCGAAGGGATACACTCACATATTCACCGACAGCTCTCTACCGCCGAACATCTCTACCGCAGCTGTCGTCATTCCAGCAAAAGCCACGACTATCAAGGTGAAAACGTTTCACTTGACAATGTCGAATGCAGCAGAACTCGCAGCGCTTCCAGTCGCACTACACTTTATAAATGACGAACCAACCCACAAATGGTCGATTTTCTCCGACTCGAAGACGGCAATGCAGTGTTTACTGTCAGCCTTACGGCGTCGTCCACATGCACAGTTGGTATTCGAAATCTCATAGGCCATACACCACCTGACTGAGAAAGGACATCAAATAATTTTTTTCAGGACCTAAATAAATGTTACCACCACCACCACCAGTGGCTACCAAGTCACTGGTATTATCGGCAGCGAACGTGCCGATCAAGCTGCTCGTTCAGCGTATGTAGGAGACTACCGCATATCAATCCCGTTTTCTAGGACAGATGCTGCTGGGATGTTCCGCCTACTTGCACGCCAATGCACTACATCAGAGTGGAATGAACCACATTTTATGCACGCCCATTTATACAGCCAGGATCCAACCTTAAGCCTTCGACTTACACCAAGACTTCCCCGATGAAACGCGACCCTTTTGTGTAGGCTATGGTTGGCAGTCGCGTTTACGAATGCCTATGCGTTCCGCTAGGGATGGTCGACACCGCCCGATATGGCGAGTCCGGCGACGCGGAAAAAATTCGGCATGTTCTTTGCCAGTGCCCGCAGTGCAGTGTGCAGAGACAATCGTTTGCCGTCGTGCTGATCCAGTTGGACGACCAGCCTCTGTCGGAAGAAATAATTTTACAACATCGACGCGACTTAACATCACATCGGAAGGCCGTACAAGCGATATTGTGATTGATTGATTGATTATTTCTAATTCGTCTTAGCATTCATTAAATTACAAGCAACTTTCCTGACCAATAGCCAAAGGCTAGTGAAAGGTCCGACAAAAAGTTGTCGCAGTTTCACCTGAAAGGTGAAGCATCAATTGCGATAGCAAATTTGTAGAGAGCTATACGGAGTAATGATATTAGCTTTATCAGCTGTATAAACTTGGACATGCAGCAGCACCGGCAACACGCAGAACTGTTGTCGACGCCGTCGGCGTTTTGCCCGCGTTCGCTCAAAATGCGTGCGGCGTTGGTGACTGTTGCCGGAGCCTCTGATATAAATAGGCACTTGGTGCCGCAGCTAAACGTCGCCTCCCTTCCCTCCCCCTCCCCCACGGCCTCTCGCGCTTCGGAAGAAGGCGCGTTTGCTCTACATATATGGTGATTGTAAAGGAGAAAAGAGACGCCTACTTCTGCAGCCCTTAAGCGAGCACGGCGCAGAACGCGCGTTTGTTCTCCGCCGTGCGTTCAGTCCCCGTGAAAGCGCGCGCCCCTCGCGCCCTTTCACTCGCACATACAGCGTCCGGCGCGCGGCGACGATTTCATCTCCATTGACGTCATACGGAACCTCACGGCGACGGCGACGGCGACGCTGACGGCAGAAATCTGCTTTTGAGTGTCCATATAATTGCTATCGCAATAAAAAGTATAATACAAGCAAGAAAAAAAAAGCTTACAAAAATAAAGCATGACAATGAGTGAAACTGAAGAAACTGATTATTGTGGCTTTTGCCGCATAAAACTGAAACTAAACTGAACTGCAATATGTAATAACCGAAAATAGTAGGTATGGCAAAAAGGTTTTTTTTTTCCTTTTTTTGCAAACAAGGCATACAAAAATCATTAGTGTCACAGTAAAGTTTCTTTCATGTGCGAAAAGGAACACATGGAATCCTGTGTCATGCAGTGTACAAGGAAACGAACTGATTAAGAAATACAAAAAGACTTCTGGATTCAAAATGGTACAAGAAAGCACGACATCACTTTGCGTTATGAGCAAATTGACATCTGGGACGTTGCACTGAGAGGAAACAGAAAATGTAAGTTTGGGATCTGCAATGACTGAATAATGAAAAATAAAATCACGTAAAGGAAAGTAACTGCAGATAATGTTCATTAAGTTCGTTGGAAAAGTTTTGAGAATGTTTTATTTTGGGTGGTATACTGTTCCATATTTTTAAACCAGCAAATTCTAGTACCCTTTAATCGTAAATACTGCTACGAGGAGGAAGATCAAGGTTACCTAATGTAACGTTTCTAGTGGGGCGGTCTGATGCGTGAAACAAGGCAGCCAAAAAGGGATGGCTAAACATTACCAAGTTATATACACTCTCTGCAATCCGTAAGTCGCGTAGCTGATCAAACGGTACAATTCTGACCTGAGAAAACGAAGGGTTTCTTGAAGCGGTGAAAGTAGACTTGTGTCATCATTCTAACCAAGCGTTTTTGTACTATTCTTATGGAATCAATATACGTTCCATAAGTACATCCATAAGATTCAATAAAGTATAATAAGTCACCTTGAATTAAGGCAAAGTACAGAATGTACAATATATTCATTTCAAATTAGTTCCGTGTTTGTACCAAGGCATAGCATCCAGATGTTATTTTGGTGCAAACAGCACTGATGTGCTCGTGCCAGTGCATATTATTAAAAAAAACTACTCCAAGGTATCTATATGAATTAGTGGAGTCTATATGAATTTTTGTCGAGAATAGAACACAATATATATATATATATATATATATATATATATATATACATTGTTTTTCAAGTATTGACGGTGTGCTTGTTAGCCAAAAACCATCTCGCAATTCTTTTGAGCTCAGCGTTAGCTTTATCCTCGAATTCTGCAAGATTTTCGGCTGTTAATACAATGCATGTATCATCGCCATACATGATAATTTCTGCATTGTGTAAGTGCGATGGTAGGCCACTTACGTAAATGAAAAAAGAAAGGTCCTATACAGATCCTTGCGGAACTCCTGTTACTAGTGGCTTTTTCGAAGACATAAACTCGCCAATTATTACTGTTTGTTCGCGTGCCTCCATGTAGCTTGAAAATAGCTCGAAATCCTTTCCACGAACGCTTTATGTATTTAATTTACTCATTAGTATTCGATGATCCACGGTATCGAATGCGCTTTTTAGGTCTAAAAAATTACAGCTACTAGCTTATTCTTCTCTAATACATAGTTAAGTATCTGAGAAAGGGCGAAAACTGCCGTGGATGTAGGATGTTCTGCTCTAAATTCATGTTGTTGAGGACATAACACGTTATGGCTTTTAAGATAACTTCGATACCTTTTAGCAATTATTTTCTCGAAAATTATATTTATGGCACTTAGTATCGAGATAGGTTGGTAATTCTATGGATCCGGACGGCCTGAGTCTTTAAAAATAGGAACTACTTTGGCTGTTTTCAACTCAGTCAAATATAATAAAGAATCTAAGGAATTGTTAAAAAAGTTTCCATAAAATTGTCCTCAATACATCAAACTTTTCCTTCATCAGTCTCATTGTTATTCCGTCAAGTCCAGGAGATTTATTAACTGGAAGACTTGAAACAAGGTAATGTAGCTTCCCAATTTCAACATCATACAATACAAACCTATTGACAACTGAGACGGGTAAACAAGGATTACTGTCCGTATCTGGAAGCTGTCCTGCTAAGGATGGTCCTATGCTATTAAAGTAGATGTAAAAACTCTCCGCAGTATCTTCCTCAATATTTTTCGGAAGGATATTTTCTTTCCGAGCTCTACCAATAACTTCATTCAGAGTATTCCACATCTTTTTTGTATCGCCCACTGTTTGTTGAATTTTGCGCGAGTAAATTCATCGCGGAAGGCCGTACAAGCGCTACTGTGCTTCTTAAGATCGACCGGCCTGTGTGAGCGCCTGTGATTGGAGAGCCTTTTCTGTTACCTGTTGCTGTTTTTATTGCAATAGCAGCTATATGGACACTCCAGGCGGATTTCTGCCGTGGCCGTCATCGTCGCCGCGCGCTTTATACTTTATGTGCGAGTGAAAGCGTGCGAGGGTGAGCCGACGATCGCAGCTAATTCTCCCGCACGCAAGGGAGGGGAGCGGGAAGGAAGCGTACCGTCTTCCAGTCGCGCACAACGCTACGAAGAGGGGGGAGGGGGGGGGGGCGCTGTAGTGTAGTGTGGTGATGCTATGAAGGTTTCTGTAAGCAAATATGAAATCACTACAGCTCGGCATAATTTTCGCCATTGCAAAATAGGTCCTAAAGTGGGCAATTAAAAAGTTAATCGGGTAATATGTTTCACTTGAAATTATACACGGCGACTTTTTACGCGCCTGATTTCCGCCTCTTCCAGAAATGTGCCTTAAAAGGCGAAGCAGCGTCACGGCCCATTCCTAAAAATCTGCTCCAACAAAAACACACACACACACACAAAACGGGGGTGATATATCTTCTACCATTACAACAAACGCCTTTTACAACTCGCACACACACACCATCTCTAAAAGAAAATTTCGCGCCTTGCTGTCAGTCAGACCTGGCATCACGTCTGAGCTGGTTTTCCTTAAATGCGAAAAAGCCTAACTTGTCATTTTCCTCAACGTTATTTTTCGGTTTCAAAAATGTATTTCTTTTTATTTTGGTGGGCACAATTCGTTTACACCAACTTGTGCTTTCAAAAGCTATCAAAAGCCTTAACATAGTAGGCATTAGGCGAAGCCTACAGTCGTAATATGACATGAAGCTTTTCTCTATGGGGCATATCCCAGTGGAAACAGCAACGAAAGATCCAAATGAAAAGTTCTTTCTGGCATCGGAAACGAGTTCCATCAGGCTGTCTTGACAAGTTAAATTTCTACAAAGTCCGATGAGCTCGAATAGTTAAATAACAAAAACTTGTTGAATAATGTCGTTGGAACTCAACATCGTCATCGTAGTAACCGTATAGCGCCAAGACATGAATTACAACGCCGCCTTGACAAATAGGTTCGCATGTTAAACTAACGGTCCACCTTTGAGGAAATTTAACTCTGTTCGACATTAGCTCGAGCGCCAAATCTACCGTTTCACCTTCTATCAAGGTTCTGCAGTCTCTCCTGCGATTACTCCAACATTGCTTTAGGGTCCTTTGCCAATTTAACTTCGTTTTCCGCTCGTACCCCATGCATAAGTTATGGTATATCCGCTTCCGCCTGCGTATTTGGATTCCTTTTGTTACCTATGTCGCTTTGTGTCTTAAGCCTCGAATTGTGGTGCCTATGCTTGAAGAGTGAAACTTCAAAAATTATTTGATTTTCTTGCCGATGGAGATGATAAAAAGCGTACCAATTCTGGAGTGAGTGCGAGTGTGAAATGCGAGTTCTAGGTGAGTGCATTTTCGCCGCCGCATATGTTCCCTGACTATACCTGCACTAACTTGTCAAAACAGCTACGAGCGCCAGGTAAGCTGCTCGTAGCTCTCTTAGGTAGCCTCACTGACGTCATGTTATCTGAAATTATTTACACGGTATTCTGAACAGAATTTTCGACTTCAAGTACAGCTATTGTGTGGAACATCTGTTCTTTTTATCTTAGGATAGGCAATTATATATCGTTATCACTTGTACCCCTTATTTTGTCAGCGCGTTCTTAAGGTCGTAACAGAGCCACCTAATGAAATAAATTTCGCTAAAAGCGAGCGTTTAAGAATAATACGATTTTTGTGACACGTTGAACGTTTCGTGCATCACAGCATCAAGAACATATTTGTGTACACTTAGATGATATATACAAGTGATTAAAATTAGGCTCTACAAAGGCTTCTTTTTATCTACTGCGCTACGCAAAATGCATTAGTGTATCGCTCTTATTTTTCCAAGTGGTCTAAGATTGCCTGCATATAAACTTCACGACGGGCTTAATTATAGACACACATTTAAAAACTTTTGTGAGCAAATTTCGTGGCGTAATTTTATACTAAGTTAAAATATCACCGCCCCTTCCACTCCGTGAAGTTGGTCGAACAGCGAAGCTGTGTTAGCTACACCGAGTGTTGCGTGTGTTACATGTGCATATGTTGCACGTGATGCAGATGCGTAAGCACATGTAGACACAGATCTACAACAGGAACCTATGTTGAAATGTTACGAGGCGAGAAGATGCAGCGACTTCCGACGCTACTCGACGAGTGTCTACTTCTCTGGCGGAAACCTGCCGAGCCACCCCCAGAAGGATCGGTTGCAGTCACGGACACCGCACGCGTTCGGCGCGAACGCGGGGAAACGCGGACGGCGTCTGTAGCATCTCTACGCTTTGCGCGTTATGCGAAAGGACGCGCCGCCCAGTAACACCTTCTCTTATCGCCTCTACTCCTCGCGCCGAGCGCGGCCTCTCATTGGTCGCGTCCGCCACCAGCGTGCCTCCCCTCCTGTGCTAGTCACGTGACCTACACTGCCCCGGCGCGGCTCTCATCCTCTTCTGGTCACGTGACCTGCGTGACACCGGACATACGGCGAAGGGTCGACTAAGAGCAGCCCCGCTGTTAAAGGTGTGGGGTTCCCTTAAAGGAACACTAAAGAGAAACAGGAAGTACAGCTGGAATAAAAGAGGGACCTTCAGGAATGCATGCAGTTTTTGTTGGGTGCAAAAATATGAGTTATTAGCGGAGAAATTCGTAAACAAAGACCAAATATCTCTTCCTCAATTTCCCTCACCCCAGATTTGGCGCTGAAGCAGTGCCGTCACAGATTTCATTGCTCTCAGCGAATCAGAATGCGCCATGATACGTCACCGCTGGCGTAAACGACCGAGGCGCTGGATGCATCATGGCTGCATGCATGGTCGCTGCGTTTGCGTTCGCCGCGATGGATACTGTTGCTGCCGCTGAACCTTGCAACGAAGAGCTCGCCAGGGAAGCAGGACTGCATTTCAGCGATAATCAGTGAAACGGAGCGCGAAATATCCTGCGTGCTCGAGCGGTAGGTGTTTCCGCGTGCGCTGGCGGTGAGCCGCCGGCCGCGCCGGCGAAAGCAGAGCTTCGTTTTCGTCGACGGAAGGCGAAGCGTCCGGTCCGCCAGGCGACGATGTTCCCGACAGAACAAGCGTAGAAAGTTGCGCACGTACTCGGTATGGTTATTTCGTTGCTTTATTTAATGACATTCAGCACTCACCGAGCCGCCAGTTTGCTGCTGCAGGGGCACCGGTAGGGGGTTTGATGAAGGCCGCATTGAGGGAACAGCTGCTCGAGAAAGGACTGGCCTCTTGGGCACGCTAAGATACTTTCCGAGGGCAAGATTATGCACATAATCCGAGGGCGAGAAATTCAGAGAGCACACCATCGGTTTCTCTGGCTTTTTTGCCGTTTTATCATCGGCAGAGCACTGAGCCATTGCGAACGCCCGGGAGCCGGGGCTCTCCGCGCGACACCACATGAAAGGACACAATCGAGTCAACACTGCCGCTGCCCCTGAGCAAGCGCCTTGGGCCATTTATACAGCCCTCAACACTGCACACACGAGGCATTTTCTGGCTGTTTCCCGCGAAGTCAACGTTTTTCGAGCCACGCAACACGCAACCAAACACCGTAGAGCGGAACAGGCGCGCGCAACGATGCATTCACCAAAAACGAAACTACGAAACTATCACTGCCGCATGTATCTCCATGCCATTTTTTCTTATTTATTCAATTTTATGCTAAACTTCTACTTCCTCGCTTGAAACGGTTTAAAAAGTTGGCAAATGCTGTTTATGTACGTTTAAGGTGTATTTAATTTTGCGCTTTATTAACAGCGATAAATCGCTCTCGACCAATCGCGACCGGCCTGCATTTGTAATCTCCGACGTCACGAACACGTAGTGCGGGAATTTCGAAGGGGCGTCAGCACCTATCCTTCAGTGTTTCGCTATTTTCTCGCTAATTAATCATATGTTTGCCGTAAGAATGGTATGACTGTGACTGTGAAACCGCAAGCTCCACTTGCGGTTTCTCTTTAGTGTCCTTTTAAGCAGACGGTAAGCGAAAGATCCACGCGCCTGCAAGCCGCAGCATCTGTGACAAAATGACACACCCGCCTCCGGCGTTCCTCCAAGACCACTAAAGGCTCTCCAAAGAGCCAGCCAAGTCGTGTCGACTAGTCATGACACCTAGTCCAGAAGCCATTTTTGAAGGATTCGTGGGTGCTGACAAGGGAGGGAAGGGGGGGGGGGGCACACTCTTTTGTGATTCGAAGCTATGTGATCCTAAAAAGCTGTGTTTTAACTGACCATGGCCCAACTATTACGCACTTCGCGAGTTGTGGAGTGTCCCCAGGTGGCGTTTTGAGCCTACGTTTTTTTCAACGCCGCTCTGCTTGTGCTGACGGAATCGTTACCACAGTCGTTCAATTTGTGAATTAACGCAGATGACATCTACATCTCGGCTTCAGGAGGGACAAAATGCAAAACCAAAATACACAAAAATAGAAAAGGTGGCAATGTTGACGTCGGGTTATCTTCGCATAAAAGGGCTCAGCGTTCAAAAAATAAATGTGCGTTAGTCGCCTTGACGCGTAATTATTTCATTTCTGGTAGCCATGGATAGCCCAGCCTATTTGGTACAATATAACCCCCAAATTGTTAGGCACCCTTGTTCGACCGGGACCTCTCCTGGAGTCCTCATGACGCCCTTGTAAGAAAGAGAATCATCTCAATCACCTGTTCAAAGAAATCAGTGGAAAAACATGGGGATCACAGATGCGTTTTATGCTTCAATTTTACAGACCACTATTATTGGGTTTCTTGCAATACAGCACTTCAATACGGTCAAGCACGCGGAAGTCAGATCTTCGAGTACTTTGAATAACGCAAGCCTGGGCGTTTAGAATTTCTCTCAGTCTAACACGATGTGGCTCAACAGCTGCAACAGTTGTCCTTGCCAGAGACCATCTCATCATTGACACGCTTAGAACGCAGCCTCGGAACCTTTCCTGGCTCTAGTCTTCTTTTTCGTAAAATAGGCAAGAAGCGGCGTTTTCAAGCATTGCAGTACCTTGCTGCTCCTACCTTTCACCTGGTTGCATTCCTGCCGTAATTTCACAATTTCCTTTGTGGTGTCTCCGGCAACCGCAAGGTCACCCCTTCATACCCGTCTCGTGCTACTTGCCCCCCTTTTCCTGAAGCAAGCCGCTCTGCATCAATGTCTTGATTCGTAGTCCGACAGAATTCGCATTTATACAGATGACTCCTAAACTCTGACCAGCTCCACAGACACGGTGGTTATTCCGTCGACATCAAGCTACGAGTGCAAGATCGCCACGCCAGAACATCGACAAGATACGAACTTGTCATTCTCCATAACACGGTATCTAATGTTCGTGAAAAGTCAAATGGCTGGGCTGAATCAGTTGCAAATCAAACGCAGCTCTACAATCTCACTTGTCTGCTTTGAGTCACAAACCAAATGAGCAACTTCTGTAAGAGATTACAATATATTATCACTAAGGGGTTGAAGAGGACATATCATAACTTTTCAATGGTCACTATGGCATTGTATTTGCATCGGCACTGAACGTTCCCAACAAACTGCCCATGCGGTACATAGGGAATCCGAAAACCACTTGAATTCTGTTATTCATAACAGACGTAGCGCTGCATCTTAGCGTTCTTGCCCGTATCTCACAGTAAAGGAGAAGTACACCGAGTTCACTAAAAGGCGCGCACACGCAATGGATCCCTATAAGAAACTATGACTCTTACCCGGTCTTATTCAACGTGAAGATACCTTACAGTGTCGTCAGCGAATACATGTTGTTTTGAAGAAGCCTGTTCATTCTCAGTTAGAATGGCCGACTGTACCATTTGTAGCAGATGTAGCGGAGAGTAAACTTTAAAGCACGTATTGGTCGAGTAGACAAAGTGTGCCTCTTGTACAGTGCTTTGTTTACCATTTCCTAGTTTTTGCAGGTATTTCTTGTTCTTTAGGAGGGGGGGGGGGGTGCCTCTGGCTCGGGGTGACGTTTACAAAGGCTTGCTCGTTCCTCATCGGAATGTGAGGAATGGAGTCCATCTCCGCCTTCAGTAAGTTGTAATAGGGAAGACTGTATAGGATTCTAGTGTCGATAAGACTTTTGACAAGCCGAATTGTGTCGTTTTCTCTCATGCCCATCTTTGTACTAGTGGCCCTTCTGATCATTCTAGACACCTGTTTTACGAATGTCTGAATGCGCTGGAGGTTGACGGTGCATCTTTCGTTTGACTGAACCCACATGCCAAGGTTGCGGATGGTGATTTTTTTCCCTCTATCTTTGTCCCAGCCATGTATACCTCTAATTTGGGTTGCGCATCCGCTGGGAACGATCGGTTGCCCTTGCCTTTCGATTTCGTCATTAACTCTAATTTTTGTGGGGCGCATTGCATCCCGCGTTCCATTACGTATGCATCGACGATGCTTGCGGCTTCCTGCAGTCTCTCCTTTTGCCCCAGCGAGCCTGTGGTAGTCCAGACCTTGATGTCGTCCGCATATATAGCAGACCGTATATGCGGCTGGTTCTGGAGTGTCCTAGCTAGGCCTAGTAAGGCTACGTTGAAGAGGGTTGGCACTTGTATTAATCGTGATTGTAGGGTGCCGATCTTGATTTCAGCCATGCGATGACTTAGGCCCTGACGTATTTGTAGATTCTTTCCTCGAATTTTCCTCCAATTTCTTGCGGGGCTTTGGGATTAGGATTATCTCGGCATGTTTCCACTGTTGCGGGATGGTGCAAAGTGCCCAGTGCTCGTTATTGAATTTTGTAAAGGCCGTGGTCGAGCAGGCGCTCATATTTGTGGTCATTGCGTTGGTGATTTTGTCAGCTGTCGCTGCCGTATTCTTTGTCATGCACCCGATGGCTGCGCAGACCTCGAATTCGCTAATGTAGGCGTCCAACGCATGGTTGAGCTTCCCTTGATATTCTGCGTCGTAGGGGCGTGGTGCCATGTCTCCTCCGAAAATTTTCTCCTCCACCTCGGTCAGGAATTTCTCCTCCGTGCCTGCGTACGTATGATGCAGGCGTTCTAACGCCTTATTGTTTTCGCCCTTAGTTTTGGTCAGGTCTGTCCACCATCGTGTTTGCACCAGGAACTACTTGGGACAACGTTAGGCACCTTACCCGGCAGGTCATCTCAGTAAGACTCTAGGCCCTGGTATTGAACGAAATCAAGCACATGCGAGTCAACAATTGCAAGAATATCGTAGCCATAGACATTGAACATAACGCCACTCTGAATGCTCTGCACAATTTCACGGACCTCAGTGGGATCAAGGTCCACGCCCACATCCGACTGAACAAAGACATGGTGACTGACGTAATCTACAATGTTGACGTGGCCATTCCTTGTGGCAACTTTCAGATATTGATATTACTGGCCATATTGACGTCATCTATGTTTCCCGTAAGGGCAATTTGAGTTGCGTAAAGGTTGTCTCCTGAGGTGACACTTTACCTTCACACGTGAAGGTCGGACATTTTCGTCACTCTGTTTGTCCATTTATAGCAAGAGCACTCCGCTGCCGTCAATGCCAGAAAATTGCTCATGTGAGCGAAGTTTGCGAAAACGCGGCGGTTTCCTCCTTGCGCAGAGCCACAAAAGACACCATCCTACCGAGCCACTGTTTAGCGACAGCCACCACTGCCGCCGCCACCACCACCCAACTTGTTCAACTCAGGGAGCCGAAATGAAACAGACACACTGAACGCAGCAGTGGATGTGGCTTGTTCCGCACTGCCACAACATTGCTCTCCTAGAGAGCCGGCGCAGATTTGGCACAAAATTCTGATGATTTCCATGGCCAAGATGTGCACGTTCTCACTGTGTTGAGATTAGTATTGAACGCACTACGCGCGCTCTTCAACTCCATAAGCTGGAAGCGTAATGAAAGTTCTAGATACCTGGGAACCAGTCCTTGCAAGCCTTTAGTAATATCAAGGCTTCTGGTCCATTTACACTGCAACCTTTCCAGGAAATGGTAAAGACCACTTCGATTTTTCAGTGAGAATTTCCGGTTTTCGGCAATTTATTTTTCTCAATCGTTTTATCATTCTGATCATTTCAGAATCTCACCTATCAAGCCATATCAGACTGTTTGGTTATGAATCATTCACGCCTTCGACATAGGCAAAAAGAAGCAATGATATCGTTTGTGTAAAGACACAATTGACATATGTTCGTGGCTCCACCTCGCAAAGATAAACCATACGTGTGTGTGTGTCTATGCATCAGGAAGAAGAGATTATATTCTCCATTCATTGGATCTTATTTTTCCCAATCAAGTGGGTTCGACCCCAGCAGGTTAACGAGATAATTACTACACCTGCTTCATGAATAATAATCTGTGACACTAATGCCCATCATCCGCTTTTGGGAAGTGCGAAGACAAATACTGCGGGTGCAAATATTGTATAATTTGCTTCAGACAATGTCCTTTGCGTCTTAAGCGATGTCAACATGACTTAAACCACCACGGCTCATTACACAGCAGCTGCTTGGACTTGGCTTCATCCAGTGGATAACACATATTTAAAATCAAGTTAGCAACCACGTCCAACTTTATCCCATCATAAAGGCACTCCAACAAACCTGTTCATCAGTAGCCTCTTAACAAGCGTATTGCCTCAACATCACTTGCCTCTCAGCAAGCGTATTGGCTTCTTATAGAAAAGACAAGTAAGAACATGTTGGTTCAATCAGTAGAGTACGCTATCTCGCAAGTAATGGAAGCTTCAATACACACCTTTCAGATATCAAGAAGCCGTTCGCTACTTGACGATGAACTCAAGCAGCTTCACGCGATACGCCGGCAAGCTGAAAGGTGATACACACGCACAAAGTCAATCCTAAACCTAAGGCTAGCGAGGCGCATGCAGAATAAAATGAAGCGTCGGATTGATGGACAAGCTGCAGGCCAAGCGGTGGGTAAGAGCTTCTGCCAATCCCTTGGCCCTCGAAAGCCATTGTCTTATGTGTGGAGATCTTTACAGGATACGCGTATTTGCGTCTATCCACAACACCATTACCATTTCTATTCACTGGTCTTCAATCAAAGCCGTCGAAAGTTTATTGTCACCGACGAATATGTATATAGCTGGTGAGATAGTAACCAACGATGCGGCTCTACACAATGTTCTTAAAGTACGAGATACAAATATGGCTGTGGGATTCTTTATTGAGGAGCTTCAAGCGGCTTTGGTTACCTATAGAAGGTCGTCGTTACTCGGTCCCGACGGGCTAACGTACGCTACATTATGCCACGTTGGCCAGGAAACATGACACTCAGTTCTCGATCACAACAAACAGTCCTGGCGTAATGGTAACGTTCTGAACATATGCAAATGTAGCTGTCTGTTTGTTCTAGTGAAGCCAGGAAAGTCTCCGCTTGATTTGTCCCCTATCGCACTTACCAGCTGTGTAAGTAAGGTCAGAGAAATTATGTAGTTACATAGATAGAATGGTACCTCGAACATGCATTCTGACTTCATGGCCGGTTTTAGACATGGCCGCTCGTCAATCGACCACAGCATCGATCTTGCATCTATGTCCTCTATTCAGCCAGCCAAATCGATGAAGCGTCTCTTTAGCTATTTTTCTTGACATGAAGATGAAGGGCGCTTATGACGTCACCCATGAAGTAATTCTTGATGTTCTAGAAACCGCAGAGACTGGTTGCTGTTTCTTCAATGGGTACGAAGCTACTTCACAAGGTCTGCTGTCGTTGCTGAAGATGACTCGACGAATGAAGATTATGCTTCTCGTGGCATCCCAAAGGATGCGGTTTTCGGTACCACTCTTTTCAACCTCGTCCTTGTAAGACTAGTACAAACATTGCCCCAGACGGTTAGCATCTAAATTGTCGCAGACGATAACTGTAATCGGGTGTCAGGCGAGACACATCTTCCACTGCACGGAATACCTTAGAATGCGGCCTCTCTGACAATTACATATGTCGCCGGACAAGAGCTATAGAAGCCTGAGCGGGAAAAAAATTGGCTGTGGCTTAGCTTGGTGTGTGTAGAGAGAGGTACAGTTAATCTTATTGTTTTGCTTGGCTCTCTCTACGGTTACATCTTTATCGTTTAGCTTCGTACGTACGAGTGTTTAGGTTTGGCTGGTATATGCCTCTCGTTAAGTTATGGTTACATTAGAGACCATACATTTTTAAAGTGTAACGCATTTATTTTGAAAGTCTTCATCTTGTTGTTTCTCAATTGCCACAAAGACGGCCCGATGGTCGGCGACGCGGGAGGATGAGGGGTTGTCGTACAGTGACTTGAACACGTTTCGGATGCTATCCTCATCTGAATGCACTTGCCTGGCCGCTTCGTACTTACAACGCTTCTTGAGGCGTGCGGCTCGTTCTTCCTCCGTGTCCTCGGCTCGCTGCCTCCTCTTCGTTTCGTTCCGACGAAGCCTGGCTTCTTTCAGCCTCTCGGACTCACTTTCCATATCTGCCGACAAATCCCACCGAGCCTCCCCTTCTGTATATACGGTGCAATGCCGGCTCCTCCTCTGTTGCAACGCGGTTTCACCGGCTCTTCCTCTGACGTCATGCCAGATGGCGCGGCGAGCGGCGCTGTCAGCTGCAGTGGTTGCTAGGCAACGGCTCAGCTCGCGGTGCGGCCACCGGCCACAGCGAAACAGCGAGAATATGGCCAATGTAGCTCTCGCTGCGAAACACGCAATAGTCACATTCACAGACAAATTAGTGGCACCCTACATCGTGCCTATTAATGATTATACAATCGCCTAAAAGATGACGCCGATTTTGAGCGTAATCGTTGATCGCGACCTGTCCTCACGTCCCTCACATGAAGAGAAAGCTGATTTCCATTGTGCAGCTTTTCAAGTTCATCGCTGGGGAAAGATGGGGACCATCGGTGACTTTCAGGTTGGAGCGGTACAGAGCACTTGTTTGGGGATTTCTCCTTTACAGCCACCAGATGTTGTAGAACACATGAAAAACTAACCTCCGCGCACACCAAAGCCTATAAGCCCATACACTCCGGGCTTGTCTGGCCTTCCACGACGTGCTTATACAATCGCAATGATTGTCATTGCCATGTTCGTCTGGTGACTCCACACATAGCCATCGAAGCGCTCAGAACCCACAAGCGCCACCTCACCCCCTAGCCTTTCTGCCAACGCGAAGACCACGCGCTACATTTTTGAGCATTGTAGTTACTCAACGCTCATCGCTTACCTCAGGCTTCACGTTCGTGACTGGGCCATCGACTGATTTGTGGCGCGCCAAGCAAGTGCCGTAAATTTAGGTTTTCCTAGCATTAAAAAAAGAGGGTTATTTGCCGCACGCAGCTCTGAAATAAGACCATTTGCAGCTCTTATATAAAACATTCGATTGTGTGCATGTACGTACATGAAAATGTTTCGGTAACTGCAAACAATTCCCCCACTGCGGTTGTCGTCCCCTCAATATCGGCATCGATAGAGTTCAAGTTCTCCCATGCGGGAAAATCAACGAGATCAGATGTGCAGTGGGCTACATTCATCAACACCTAGCTGACTGATGGTAAAATATTTTGTTTATTCTTAGGCAGTCTTTTAAACTCTGAAATGGAGCCTCTGTCATGGCCCTCATGAACAGCTTGTATCCAAAATCAGAGAACCTTACAACCGATCTCTTGATAATGGACACGCTCTCAAAATTCAGTGGCTATGCGGCCATTGCGGCACTATAGGCAACGAAAGTGCCAACGAAGCAGAGCATCTTGCCCACCAAGCAGCGTGCGCCCGCGCCATTCTTAAACCCTGATGGAGCTTGGCAACGTTGTCTATACTTGCTGGTCGTAGTGCATTAGAACATTAAAATGCAGCTGCACAATATGCCATTTAGCTACTGCACTCTCTTGAGCCTTCATTGCACCATCGACTACCACCTGGTCTATCTCAATGCGACGTCACTTTACGACTTTACGGCATGTGTCGCATGTGGCTGGGTGTTGCTTTTACAAATACCTACTGCTGTCACATCGGCACGATGGAAAGTGTCTTCTAGAACTTTTGCTATTACGACGAGATCATATTAAATACATACTTTATCTACTGGCCTTGTTTTGAAGATGCAAAACAGACGTCGCGTTCCGCTTTACGCCGGCCGGATAACGAAGCCTTCATGAAAAAAAAGAAAAACATTATGTCACGCACCGTGGGAATAGGTGCACATGAAGCTTTTATAAGCCAGCAAGGTAAAATGGCGCATTGCGACAAAAGATGCGCTGAAGATTCCAACGATGGACCAGCCACCATGGAGGACCTTGCAGAGAAGGAGAAACTGTTATTCCGCTTGAAATAAAACAGCACACAAAAACGAGGACGGATGGAACAAGAGACATACACGCTTGTGGTGTGTCTCTTGTTCTATCCGTCCTCGTTTTTTCGCGGTATTTTATTTCAAGATGAAGCATTACCAACTCGCTCAAGTCACAGTTTTATTACATTTTATTCAGCATTGAGTCGTGTCGAATCACAAGATACGACGTACTTGGCCTTGTAGACGCGTCACAGCGGCAAAGTACAAATAGAGAGATGCAGAGCGAATTTAGGCTACCAACGCGTGCAGTAACTTCCATCTTCATCGTCAGCTAGAATGTGCACGCGCACAGTTTTTATAAGTAAACTGTTGCTATGCGACGCACCTGATACGCTAAGCGTCTCAAAACGCTAACTTGGACGCAGAAGATTCGTAAACGTGCTTTATTCCACCTTTCTAGGGCATGCGGCCCCCGGACAAGCAGCAGTCGACGCCATCTCATCAGCTGCTGCAGGAAAGGTGGTGGGTCGTTCACTGAGGACATGCCGTTAGACGACTTCTTGTGCACGAAGTCGCAGTGCGCCTCAGCATGCCAAATTTCGAGGAATCTTCCAATGACAACTCGGTTTTGACTACTCTGAGTGAGAGAGAACTTATCTGCCCGATCTGCCGCCGATAATTCAAGATGCGTTGCAACATGGTTATCCACCTGCGGAATGACCATGACTTCAGCCCATCACCTTTCCTGCTGATGCCATACTGCCGAAAGCAGCGGGATTGAGAAAATGTCACAAGAAGGACGACGCAACCTGAATAGAACCGGCGTAGAAGCGCTGCCGCTTCTGCGCCCGTAATACCCAAACAACAAACAAAATGAGTTGTTTTGCTATCGTCTTTCGGTTGAAAATAGCTGACTTACTAGACTCGCACGTAGACATCTGCAGTAGATCTCAATGGCATAACTCACCCATGACAATGAAGTAGTCCAAGTCAGGCGCATATCGATATGTAGTAATAAATTATAAGATCTCATACAATGTGATAACTCATTGGAGGAAAGTACGAGGACCGGCGAGGATCTTTTATTTTACAGCGAAAGCTCTAAATGGCTAGGTGAAACGACAAACCGTTCACCACATGTTTCGATAAAGGTATCCATTGGCTGAGGCGTCAGTTACGTCGTTCTCTACGTCGCACCCAAGCGCGCGTGCCATTGGCATCGCCGTTAGTGACGTCGTTCTCTGCGTCGTACCCAAGCACGCGCTCTGCCCGCAACGCCGCCTCCACAGCTCACTGTTGTTGCATGCGTTCGACATCTCGAGTTAGCTCGACGTCGTGGTTAGCAGCATCCGCGCGCCATTGGCGCTTGCGTTCCACTTCGCGATTTCAACGTGGACGTTTCGTTGCAGCCGAAGCCCAAGTGCCGCTCGAGAAACTCCCGCCGAAAGCGGGCGTTGGCCCCAGCGAACGCGTTCCCGCCATTGCCACGGTGACACTGCTCTGCTCGCAACGCCGCCTCTTCGGCTCGCCATTGTCGCATGCGTTCGATATCTCTAGTTAGCTCGGCGTCGTGGTTAGCAGCATCCGCCCGCCATTGACGCTTGCGTTCCACTAGAAACACAAACATGTAACGAATAATTGAGAAACACTTCAATACAACGCCGGGATTAACCCACTGCTAAACACCGGGGCCGCACGTTTCAGCTTATGGAGTGCTTAGGCGGTGACTTTTTCGTAATGTGCTCATGGGGATACGGATGGAGATTGGGGTAACATGTGTTAAGCTTTTCTTTTAAACAACAACATTCAGGAACAAGAAGTTTTTTTGCAGATGCTGCCGTCGTCTTTAAAAGAACAAGGGAGTCTATTTCGCACAGCCTGCCTATTTACCAAGTCAGTTTTGAAGAATTCCACGAACTTCTTACGTATTCATTTACTCAGACAACATATTTCTTGTGCTCTTGTAGCGTGTACTCAGAAGGATTCCATATCTCTTGCGTACTTTAACCGGTTGTAATGGATGTCGTTTTCAGAATCGAAAGTCCTTCGACATTGGCCACGCGTGTCGCTGGCACAGAAAGCAACGAGGATGTTGCTACAGTACCTGAACATGGTAAGCATCTGTGACATTTAGTGCGCGTCATCAAATGTTCACCCAACGTCTGCTCTCTTTATTTTCTGCTTTCTCTCTTTTGGTCCCTTTGTCCCCTTCTCCCAGCGCAGGTGAGCAAACCGGAGGGGCGTCTTGTTAACCTTCCTGCCTTTCCTTTACCCTCTCTCTCTCTCTACCAGCTTCGTTTTCACAAGCCTTATTCAAAGCCCATAAAATCTACAAAATTGATGCTGCTGCTAGCTTGCGCACATGGACTATAACGCTATTAAGGGTCAATTCAACGAACAAACTCGGCATACTGATCCCAAAAAAGGCTACAGCAGTGTCCCACATGCTTTTAGTCACTAGCCTAGCCGTCACCAGCTGCGACCATAAGCGCTTTATCTAGGGAACAATTTTGCTGACTCAGAAAACATGGCTGAGACTTGGATACCCTTTAATGTGGCTGCTTCGAGGCTGGAAGGACAGCTCAAGTCAAATTGAATACACTAGAGAGAGATGCAACGTGTGCGCACTACAGATATTGTGAGAAGTTACATGTTTTTTACTTATTTTGTATTCCTCCCAAAAACATCAGTGAAGTGAATCTGGTGCTTTATGGGCTGGCTATTTGTGAACACTTTGAGCAACAACGGTAGATGGCGAAGCTCATTAGTTGATGGCAGTTGTTACAACACGCTTTTTTTTTTGAAACATTCATTTAGTCAGTTCTGTCAAACTACTTATTTATTCAGTTTTCACTGCGGGACCAGGAAGCGGGCAGTCTAATCCTCCGTCACTGTGACCTGCAAAGGTGATGTCATCTGGCAGCATGTTCTAAACGTAGCGGTATCACGAAAGAGATGGCTAACCTCGTAGCATAAATCTGGGAGCAATATTCTGCATGCATTGGGTATTTGCATAAGTTAGCATCACGGCTCCTATATTCTTGGACTTGTTCTTATGCTGTAGACGGGAGCCTGCATAATAATTATATCAATAGCGTATTTAATCTTACCTAACGCTGTACTTATAGCTAAGGTAGGGGATTATTTCAAGATATTTCAAGGATCCCGACAAACCTTTGTAAGCGTGTGTTGTCTCGGTCATACTTCGAGCACTTATTAGTCTTTCATACCCCCTTCCTTCAACCTGTTTATACCGTATCAGCGTTGGGCCTAACAAACCATCCGAACTTTGCGCCGGCCGAAATATATGTCCCACGCCTTCACGCACTGTCTGCTGTGCCCACGCTAAACAAGGGCGCCCGAGACAATGATAAGTGGGCACAAGCTAATAACCCCTCTCGTCAATTAGGTTGCATGGAACGTTTCCAAAGAGAGAGAAAGAAGAATAAAGGCGCCCTGCCGAAAGCACATATCGCAGAAATACTACAGATATTCTAATGAGCATTACAATACACTGCTTGTGAAGCCAAATATGTGAAAAGGAGCGAAAATTCGTGCTGTGTGGTTGTGGTGCGTTGCTAAGACTGCCATGCGCGGACATATGTTATATCACATTTCCGCTGATGATCGTGCTCACTTAATTGACCCACGCAGATTGAGAAACTGGCGTCTCGCGGGTCCTACAACCTCATGTAACGCCCCGTGCTTCCTGTCTGCGACACCAGCTACAGCTCCAGACCCGTACTTATCTTACATAAGAACGTTTCCTGACTGGACGGTGTTCGGGAACCCGCCACTCGTGATAGCATTAAGCAAAGTAGTTTATAATCGTCACGCCTGTGGTCTACAGCGGAGAGCACTGATGCGATATTTTTTTTAATATGGACGCTGGTGTATAGGCAGTATTTGCTGTAATATGCAACCTCTGAAGTGCTTTTACTTGCGGTCAATCGACGCCGACGCCGAAGGCCTAAAATAACAGCATCCAATATTTCTCGGAACTCTTCTTCTCTTCCAAATTTTCTCCTCGTGTGCAAAGTGTGCACGTCTTCTTTCGCACCGCTGCAGTGTCGCGAAACTTCAAGTGGCCGCCAGAGTGTGCCGATAAGCTCGGAAAATGATGAAACCAAAAATGTCCGTGGAGTTTCGCAAAGAGTGCAAAAGAGAAATAATGAAAAAAAAATGTGAACGATAGCACTACGGGAAGTGGCTGCTTTCTGACGTCCGAGCTGGCTTCCTGAGGACAAAATGGCATTTACGCCCACATGCGAAGCATTGAAAGTGGTGTAAATGTTTAGCGTTGCGCTCTACTCCTCACGTGGTGTTATAACAATACGCAGAAGCGACTAGGTGCGAAACAGCACGCGAGACCAACTGCTTCTGTGCAGTAGGAACAACGCTTGAGCAACGATGAACGCGGGCACGGCTCGTTACAGGCGCCAGACATCAATGGTGTATGAGATGAGACCTGCGGAAAAGCATCGCCCAATGAAAGCATTAGATAGATGTAGCTTTATTATTACTATATGTTCCGCTCAGACCACTCTATGCCCCATGGTGTGATGTGCACACATGCTGTTTAGCTGAAATGCTAATGTGCGTGCGCGCGACGCTCCTGCTGGCTGAGGGAGCCAGAACACCGCCCTGGCTCCGGCAGAATCGAATGCTCAGAGCTCGAGGGTGCGCCCACATGGCTTCCCCGTTTTGTTGGGAGGGGAGGGAGCGGGGCTGTGTTGTACTCCGGCTGCAACTGCATATAGGGCGGCTGCGCGCGGACGCGCGGCCGCATCTTGAGAGTGATCTGCGTTCGGGGCGGAGTCTAGGTGCTTCGGTGGCTCGTAGCTTTGCGAGTGTTGTGTGTTCTCAGCGCTCATTTTGCGTTGAAGCGATAGACAACACGAAGGCCGCTTCGCTCGCTGCTGCTGCCGCGTTTCCTCACGCCAGCGTTTTGACAGCGAGTGTCCGCGGTCATCGAGTGTGAAGTGTTCATGTTTGCTGTGCGCGCTGACACCATGCTTGTTAATTTAGTTAGCAATCGAATGTTTGCAAGTTGATAGGGCAGATAAAAATACTATCGTTACTTAATATGGCTATCTGCTAATTTGCTATCGCAATCAATGCTTCGCCTTTCGGGCGAAACTACGGTTCTTTTTTTCAACCAAACGCACTGCGCGCCTCTTGAGGCCTTCTAGCCCTCCACGCACGGACTGCGCGTGCGCCGTCGATACCCGGACAGCACAATAGTTGCGTCACCAGTTGCCATATACTATATGCTATCGCAATAAAAGAATACCAGATCATATATTGGCAACAGGATGAGGCATGTGTCTACTGCACAAATAATCCGGAGAGACTCTACACATTACAAGCTGTTTTTACACATTACATGATGCTTTCATGTCATAGTGAAAAATTCGTCCGAAGTAGATTCAAGTATATTCGAGACGCTACAAAATGACAAGGAAGTCGGCAGTAAAGTCTGATATCTCTCAGAACGAAGGAATCCCCATTAAATTTCACTTGATAAAATAAAACGTTGATAATTCCAAAACCTAGCACACAAAAAAAAAAAAACATTCCAGCTGCAAGCTGTGTCTGCCTCACCTTCAGTAGTATTTCTTATTCTGACAAAGTCTTATACTGAGTGAAGCAACATGCCTATCAGGGCGAAATCCTTAGGTGTCTATGTTGGCGGTGCCCTTTACGTGCCCTTGGCGGTGACCTTGTCGAAACTTCCCTGTGACGAAAAATGGCCGACGCCCCGAAGAATGCTCGGATTGACGTCACATTTCTCAGGGAGGTTCCTGTAAACACAGTAACGTAGTGGCTTCTGCGAGAAAATATTGGTACATTTCGGTCTGAGTGGGAATCGAACTCGGACCTCCGGGGTGAGAGACGAGCACGCTTATTCCAAATCCGAGGGAGGAGGGAACAAAGCTGATACGAGTGAACCCTTTCTAAACAATAGTCTCGACATCCAGTCACGTCTCCAGAGGAGACTACTAGCCGTAGCAATAAATAAATGAATAAATAAATACAGAAATATATAAATATATATATATTGTGCGTGTGTGTGTGTGTGTGTGTGTGTGTGTGTGTGTGTGTGTGTGTGTGTGTGTGTGTGTGTGTGTGTGTGTGTGTGTGTGTGTGTGTGTGTGCCAGCTATCACGCAGCACGATTTAAAAGAAGAGGTGCGACCTTACGCGAAGCAAACCTAGTGCGTATTGTTGCCAGTGCAGTGGAGTAGCCGCCAGTAATTTTTGCGTTGCTGAGATTTATTTAGCTAATTGCAATTATTTTCTAACTCGAGAAGTACTGGCCTAATTACCCAAGTGTGAATGAGAAAATTGTAGAGCGACATGAAAAACTACCGATACAGCTTTCTGTTGCCCAGCATATGCTACATAAAGGTGTTTTTCCGAGCGTGAAAGAAGCCCGCGAATACACACAAAGTGCCTCGAGCGACCAGTCGCGCGGCAATTCTGCGTGTATTCGCGGGCTCCTTTCACACTCGCAAAAACACATTTATGCGGCACGTATTGAGCAACACAAAGCTGTATCGGTAGTTTTTCATGTAGCTCTACAATTTTCTCATTGACACTTTGGTAATTAGGGCACTACTTCTCGAGTTAGATAATTAATTACAATTAGTTAATTAAATCTCAGCAACGAAAAAATTACTGGCGGCTACTCCACTGTACTGGAAACAATACGCACTAGATTTGCTTAGCGTAACGCCGTTCCTCTTTTTTAAAATCATGCTGCGGGATAGCTGCGACACCCTGTATATATGTATACATATGCATCTATATATATATATATATATATATATATATATGCACACTGTGCAACGACCACATACTAACCTAGTGACACATTCCTTAGCTGCATCCTTCAAAAGAATCACAACATCCTCACACAAAGCAACCGCCTCATAGACATCTTTCCTGAACCACCACGCGCAGTGTACTGGAGAATAACTCACACAACTTATAGTTATTATTGTTTGATATGAAAACAAACATGCCATACACAGTGAGAGAAATGGGGAAGGAGCGCAGACTGGTCACTGCCACCGAGAGGGACACCAAACCTGCCTATGGTTTAGAAAGGAGGGGATAAACAAGAAGTTGAAGATCAAAAACAGTGAAGTAGACAGAAAGAGCAAGATGACAGGCCACAAAGACAAAAGTAAAGCAAGGCATAGAGTGAGCAAGTTAGTAACGTCAAAAGTCGCAGTTCCGCCCGAAAGGCGAAGCATCGATTGCGATAGCAAATTAGTAGACGCTATACCAATTAAGGATATTAGTTTTATCGGCCATATAAACATGCAAACATTCGATTACAAACTACATTAACAAACAAGTTGTCACGCGCGCAGAGGTAAACATGAACACATCTCAATCGATGACCACGGAAACTCGCGGTCAAAACGCAGGAGTAGGGAAGCGTGGCAGCAGCAGCGAGGTAATTGACCTGCGTGGTGCCTCTCGCTACGCGAACTAAGTGTCGAAAGCACAGCGCATACGAAGCTACCAGCATTCAGCGCACTTTGTCCACATCACAGATCGCTTTCAAGATACGGCGCCCATGCGACCGCGCCGTTCGCAGAAGCCGCTGGAGTAGAACGCCCTCCCCCCCCCCCCCCCCCCCCCCCCCCGGTGCCTCGCACGCAACGGAAGACAGCGCGTTTCCTGCCCGCTTTCCTCCCTTGCGCACACAAGATTGAGCCGTGATCGTCGGCCGACCCTCGCAAGCTTTCACTCGCACATACAGCATACGGTGCGCGGCGACTATGTTAACGTGCTTTGACTTTATACGGAACATCACGACGACAGCGACGGTGACGGCGATGGCAAAAATGCACCTGGATTTCCCATATAATTGCTCTCGCAATAAAACTTACACGTAGAATGTTCTGTGGGAGTTATATAAATGATGCGTAAGCATTTGCCATCTAATCACCTGTTGATTCGACGTCGTACGCTGCTGCGTTTGGTATAATTGCGCGAAACACCGCGAAAGAATAGTGTAACAGCGAAACGCGATTGCAACACTGAAATGTTAACTGAGACCAGCGTGAGATGACGACGAAGAGGTGAGTAGTAGCAAGAGAGAAAGAAAGGAGGAAGGAGAGGCTGGAAGGTTAACCAGACTTTGTCCAGTTTGCTACCCTACACGTGGGGAGGGGGATGGTGGAGTGAAAGAAAGATAAAAATAAGAGACGAGTCTTAATCGCGCTTTCACATGCACTAAGGCAGGTGCAGCATATCTCAAGTCGGGCACTCAAATCTGTCACCTTCAGGTACTGCAGAAGAGCTCGAGTGGCTTTCTGGGCTGATGAGCTGTGAGGCCAGGCTCCCAAGACCTTTGCTTCTGTGAATGGCCTATCATACATTCTATTCAAGCCACACTGGAGAGTAATGTGTTGTTTATCCAAGCGAGAACAGTGGCACACAATATGATCGATGGTTTCTTCACACTTGCGTTTATCGCACATGGGTGATTCCGCCATTCCAATACGATAGTTGTAGGAGTTAGTCAAGGCTACTCCTACCCACAGCCGACACAGGAGTATTGCGCCACGTCGTGAAAGGTTTGTTGGTAATTGCTGTTAGTGATGGGTGAGTAGTAGCGATGTTCACTCATGTTATATGATGGTGCGTTTGGATGATGCCGCTGCTTCGTGGAAGATGAGCACTGTCCGATGCGTGTTGTAGTGCGGGACGTAATTGAACAATATCACGTTTGGTAGACCTTGCAAGTAGACGTGATCGATGACACTGCCTCCTGTCGATGCGAGCCATTATCAACTGTGATCAACCATACTCCGGCGGCGGCTGCCTTTGGCGTGGCCGCGGCGGCCCTATCCTGAAAGCTAACTGCGAAGGGACTGAGCACGCCGTGTGCTGGTAGCTTTTTGAGTGCTGGGTTCTCGCCGCTTAGTTCGCGTTGAAGCAAGAGGCAGCACGAAGGTGAATTCGCTTGCTGCTGCGGGCCCTATCTTGAAAGCGATCGGCTTACGGGACGGACGGATGGACGGACGGACGTATTTTCTCGTTCGGTAGGCATAGAAAAGTTTACGTATTTAATAATATCGTCACAGTGGTTGCAATAATTGTCGTAAGCACCATTGCCGGGTTGCACCCACATGACTACTACACTTACAATAAAGTGTAATGAAATTTTTATTTTAGTAAGAAAGATGACTGGTTGTAACCCAGGTAGCGCTGTGTATGTGCACAATGCTGGAATATTCGGTATCTACACATCCTATACACCGGACAGATGTAATCTCCTTTCAGGCTGCGCTTCAATAATCGCATGCCACAAGCCTTCCTAATACCCCTCTGTTCAAGCACGCTAACCTTCACGGCCACTCTTTTGATAAACTAACCCCCATTCTATTAACATCTGGTGCCACTTCGCACAGGAAAGGGAAGTTCGTGAGTAATTATTTATCCCTCAATTCAAGGCCGTATCGTCTGGCGACCACGATAGATAAGGCAAGCTAACGTTTCTGTCGACGCTCTAACAATTTGGTAGTTCAACATTCGTCACAAATCAGTGATGCCCGTTTATACACCTTTTTTGCTACACCTTTCTTTTTTGGCACCTTTTGCGTCCCCGTTTGGTTTCTTTATCATTTTAAATTACTGTAATCACACCCTTCTAACATGACGTTTCTGTGCTGACGATAGTTTCAGTCCTACTGCGCGAAGGTAATAAATGAAGGATTGTTGTGACATTTCCTGATAAATATTATTATACACAGCTGTGTTGCCCCTGTTTTTCCGTTACGCATTTTTTGTTCACACTTTTCTGTTAAAACTTCTTATTTAGGTATACCCGTCTGTAACTGTTGTGTTTTTATCCCGGACGTGTGTTTGCCTCTTGTTGTCACCTCGTTATTATAAATTCTTAGGTTCAACCTTTTGTATTTTCTTTTTGAAACCTTCCTTCCATTTTCATGAAAATGCTACCGAATTGTTCATTCATGTTGGTATTTCCTTTTGTTCCAGTTGCATACAAGCAGTCTGCAGCGCATCTATCACTGTATTGATTAGTGGCCTTGTTTGATGCACATCGTTTGGTGAAGTGCCATTTGATGGCGGTTCGGCGACTGTTCGCCCCCCCCCCCCTCTCCATCTTTTTTTTATAACATGTGTGTAATACTTTAGGGGAAGCTTTATCTCGGGAGCTCCCATGTGCATACACGTGAATGGAGAAATCGTTTTTCTCGGAACCCACTTCTCCGATTTTGATTGGATTTGTTGGATTTAAAGGAAAAAAATTAAAATTGAGTGACTGCACGCCGCAGATTTTTTGTTTATGCCGGCAGCTTTTTAGAAAAATTTATGAAAATGGTAAAATTTAAGAATACTTAACTATCACGTTTACAACTCCATAGCACTAGACTAGAAAACGTTATCACATTTTTTAAACTACGCCTTAATACATCAAAAGCGGACAAAATTGACATATTACACACCGCTCAGAAATATACTACTAATTTGTGAGTCGCACTTTTACAAAACCCATGCAAACATTGTAACAATTTCACGTAAGTCAGATACTTACATATAAAATTTGTCCGCTTTAGCTGCTCTAACAGATGCAGTTTAAACAACTGCAATATCTCGTACTTCTGCGGAGTTCCAAATTTGTAAGCTTCAGTTTTCACATCTTTTGTACTTCCAATTTATTTTCGGGCATTTTTGTAAACAAATTGAGGTCCTAAACTTTCTGTCGCTAACAAATGCAACAAATTTATGCAATTTAGTCAGACGGTTTTCTCGCAACAAAATTTCTGCGTCCCGGATTTCTGTGTGTGTGTGTGTGTGTGTGTGTGTGTGTGTGTGTGTGTGTGTGTGTGTGTGTGTGTATGTGTGTGTGTGTGTGTGTGTGTGTGTGTGTGTGTGTGTGTGCGTGCGTGCGTGCGTGCGTGTGTGTGTGTGTGTGTGTGTGTGTGTGTGTGTGTGTGTGTGTGTGTGTGCGTGTGTGTGTGTGTGTGTGTGTGTGTGTGTGTGTGTGTGTGTGTGTGTGTGTGTGTGAGTGTGTGTGTGTGTGTGTGTGTTTATTTGCATTTTTTCATAATCGCAAGTCTTAGGTGATGTCATATTTTTTTTTATTTACTTTGGTTACATTGATTTGTATTTTCCCGCTATTTTTACCTTAGTTGCTAATCGTATGCTCTACATTTTTATGCATGTACTAACAGGAGGTCCCCCTGACAGTTTTTACTTTGGGACCTCCTTCTGTATTACTATTACTTTGTAACTATATTATTGTATAATAATAAATTGATTGATTGATTGATTGATTTAAAAAAAGCGTAGTCGCACGCATGGATACAAAAAACAACGTCTCGTCTCGCAAAAATACGTGCGCCTACGCGTTTCACGATGTAGGGTGCGAGCTTTCATTCTTTAGTTGTACTTTAAAACTCGACGACCAGCTCTGTTCTTTTATTTCTCACATTTGGTTCTCCTTCCGGGTCGTGCTATGCCACACAACATTACATAGGTAAGTGACGAGACAGATGTACAACTGATTCCTGCAGCTTTTGCATCCGAAAACTGGAACATTCAAGCTAAGCTATTGCATGCGAAATGTACAGAACTCAGGGTTCCTTTAATGCTCACCGAAATCGTGTTCCACTATCATTTTCGTATTACGGTATTACAGAAACCAACCCCTAACAGAACACCATGGTGTTTGAGCCGCCGCTGTGGATAATCAAGCGCTGTACCTTCAGTATAGTTAACGCGTGACTGTAAGGAGGCACTACGCATAAGCACGTTAGTGAATGGAGATTAGTGGTGTTACAGCGCTTTTACACCCACGGATCGCAGAATATAAAAGCGTTCAATGGTTCGTTTAATCGCTTTGTGCCCTAAAGTGTTCCGAGTTCGACAGTAGTGCGGTCAAATAAAACAAAACAAAACTAAAACTGCCTGGCATCTTCAGGCGGGTGGTGACGATGCAACAAAGGCTTAAAAAATATGAAAGAGGTACTCTTCGATCGCATCAGTGTGTTCTCTCCAGGTATACACATTCTTTCTAAAGGCGCGAAAAGCAGACAACACAAAACGAACACGACAAAAACAAGCCCGTCGTGTTCTTTGGGTGGTGTCTGCTGTGAGCGTTGTAAATAACCCACCACTATATATATATATATATATAGTGTTGGTCGGAATGTTACAAATTGCGTGAACTCCCTTTTAAAAGCGGTACCAACAGCTACGACAAAGATAACGCACCACAAGAAACTGCAACTGATCTATTTAAAAGTGCTTTGCAAATCTTGTATTGACATATTTGGCTGCAGCTGTAATAATTCAAAACCTGATTACTAATCAGCGTGAATAATTTATACAAAATTATTGTGGCTGAATTCGGTGACGAGGACCGGGAGCACGGTAGACAAGTCAGTATACAAAAGGAAATTTTTCACTTTCGTGCCCTCTTTCATATATGTACAGTCGCGAACAAAAGTTTGGAGACCACAGCATTAGCAAATACTTTAAATAAATTCAAGCGCGCAGCTCCGCGGCCTCGAATTGGCTTAATACGTTGTATTGGTCAAACACGTGCACGTAGGCGTGCGCTCTTGATTTCAGCCGGAATGCCCAGGCTGCGAAGAAAAAAAAAATAAAATCGTGGAACGTTTGGTCCACAATCTTCTGCTCGCGACTGTACATATATGTATATGTGCATATACATATATGTATAAATACGGGGCTAATTGTTATGTATGTACCAATTAGCCGGTTTGCAATGTGTGAGTGTATGATGAAAGCGAAAAAAGAACGCCGAGGTGCCGTTTTTTTTAAGTCACAACCACATAAAGCGAACAGACAATAACACCAAGGAAAGGTTATATGGGGAATTAATTGCGTACGTAATTGAAATGTAGAAAGTATAAATGAAAGAAATGAACGTGGGCGAAAATACATCGAGCCGTAGGCGGACTACGAACCAACGTCTATATATATATATATATATATATATATATATATATATATAGACGTTGCAGATATCGTGCTATTGATTTTTTATATTGAGCACTTGTATGTTAAACAGCCCCTACGGTGGACTGGTATCACTATGCAGTGTGAAGAAAATAACCGGAACGAGGACAAAGCGTCCACGTCGGTGACGATTTTCGGCTGTGTCTTGTCGTCATGCAGGTCACGATGTAATTCTCTGCCGCATTTAGCGATCGGTATGCCACGGACGCAGCATGGCTTTAGAGATTTCTCCCTCGCCAGTGCGCTGGCGAAGGAGAATTATCCAAACCAGTGCGTCGGCCCGTCAAAGCATACTATTATTTTCATGTTAATGAATCATGCTACATGCGATGTAGCAATACTTGCAATGCTCGTCCACTCGCTCTGGGTAGGGGGGGGGGGGGGGGCGAAACGGAAGCGAGCTCCTGGCTCCTTTCTCCGAAAAGAGTCAACATATGAGCGAGGAAAGAAGGACATTGCGTGGAAAGCCGAGAGTTCTTTCCACATTTCTGCAAACGGTATTTGAGACGAAGAGTGAAATCCTAGGAAACAGTCAAGAATTACAACTGCGGAACATCAAAAATCATAACCTCCAGATAGAGAGCACGAAGTTGCGTGGTCCCGTAACGGCCAGCGGCTTTGGTACGGAGGCAGGAAATTTCCTGGAAGTAAGAGTCGCAGCCGGGCGTTCGCATCCGCGTACGTGCCGGGAAAAGGCAGCAGGTTATTTTGGAAGAATGGAGAGAGATCAGCCGCTATGAGGGCGTGTGCTTGGACGCTCTTCTATAGAACTACGCTCTAGGCAATTTTCCTCAAAGCTCCGCAAAGAATCGCCATCGCGGCTCTTGAAACAAAGCACACGAAGCGTTGTCGCGTCCCCCCTTGTGGTGGAGAAGACTGCCGGTCCCACCAAGGGGAGAGTGGCGCTTCCTTGTCGTTGAAGCGTCGGAACGTGCTCGCCACGATCTTCGTCGCGCGCGCCGTTTGACGTGTGGTCTTGCGCCAGTCTATTAAAGAGATGTCCAGTCGGAACTTCAGCAGACCAGTGCGTGAGGCTGGCGTCATAAAGACCTGTATTCGTTGACACAGCGTTCATAGCTTCCTACTCGTATATTGTAATTATCCCTGCCACGGCGGCCCCATTTCGATGGGGGCGAAATGCGAAAGCACCCGTGTACTTAGATTTAGGTGCACGTTAAAGAGCCCCAGGTGGTACAAATTATTCCGGAGTCCCCCACTACGGCGTGCCTCATAATCAGACCGTGGTTTTGGCACGTAAAACCCCATTATTTAATTTAACTTTGTAAATGACTCAGCGAAGTTGAGCCGCGTGATGATCTCTTGTACCTTTTGAGCTCTTCTGCTACTAGCGTAGCCTAGTAAAACTACGCTCCTTCTGCAATCAGGCTTTTCAAAACGCCGGACCAGGCGGCAGCTGCTGCGGCTGCGGTTGCCTCTCGGATACGGCTCATTGGATGAATAAACGTCGACAGGGTCTTTTCGCTCGTTAAACGTGAAAGCGAATGCATGAAATTACGGCGACAAAACACAAATTTCTTGTCGAAATGCATTACTACCTCTTAGACAACACACGTACGATCAGGGAGTCATCTCGCGGCGTCACTTCGAAATACACGACGCTTTCGGCAGTACAGACGAGCGCACTGTCAGCGCCTAAAACTTATGCCCCTTGTCCCATGGCCCGGAGCGAGGACACAGTGTTCTCTTCCTCGCATGTTAAGGAAGGACCTTTTTGTCATCTGAGCGTTGTGTAACTGTTCTACGCGACTTGCTGCACGCTCATAATTCAATACGTATCCTAACGTGCCCAAGGCACAAGAAGAACGAGGGGTAATGCTACATTCGATACATACGCAAGTGACAACAAATGAGCACAATCACTGCGAACGTTCGATTAAAGACCAGTGTCTCTGTTCACAAACCATTTCCGCTATAAAGCATTTTGTAGCAACAGTTATCCGCCAATAGTGATATTACATGCACTGTTAGTGAATGTGGTCGGCCAATGAGAAACAGTGATTACTAACTGAAAGCATTGTAAATTCCATCCTAGATTTCAGACCACTTTGCACTGTCATATAACTTAATGAAATCTTTTCCTGATATTTGTACGTGTTATTATTATACGTTAATTATTCAAGTATATACGCTAGTAAAGTCAGTCTTAGACTAAACTAGATATACTTATCGCGTCGCTAACAGTTCAGCAACTAGGTTCTATTTAGTGAGATCGAAGACCTCTGGGTTAATAGTTAAAGCCAAATCTTTTGAACATGATCCATGAAGTAGTTATGCATGAAGCAACTTTAGCCACCGTTAAGGAGAGATTTCATCGGTCCTTTTTCTCAAGCATGTTGAAATCAAGCTGAAGAACGATTCCTTCCCACCAGAATAGTTAAGTAAGAGGAAGGTGAAATTGCTCCTGTGGTTGAGACGGCGAATCAGAGCACTTACCGCCTGACGAGTCCCCAGTTTGTGGTCCAATTTTGTATGGTATTAGGACAGTGAAACAAGGAATGGTCTCCGCAAAATAGTCTGTTGATAACGCAGAAACGCTGTCTGAATTAGGTGGCAGAATACAATGATTACAATTACAGCCGGGGAAAGGAAGTGGCCAATGACTGAAAGATAAGATAAAATTCACTGCAAGCCTTCTAATTAAATGCTTCAGGCTGCGAAACTGCCTGCGATTGTCACGCTTTATGAACCGCTTAATTTCCGAGCGATGTCGTACGCTCCTTCAGAGAAAACGCTTAGTCCCGTTCTCAGCGTACATGCCGTCTGCACCTTCTTGTAACATTTACGAAGCGAAAGATGCAAAATAAAAAAAGGGGACTCTCCATCATATATAGAAAGTGCACGTCAAAATTGCTATCTAGGTGTTTAATTTAAAATGTGTGGGCTCGAATATTGTATTGAAACATGTCGTTTCATGAAAGCACCATCGACGTGACGTACTGGCCCCGCGTCCTTGCTGCGCTGTAAAGATAATTTCATAAGTTTCGCCTTTATGCACCACGATAATGTGGAATACTCTAAAATGACGTCCTAGCCCTCCCGAGTAATCGAGTCCTTACTTTTCTCTAAATGGCTTGTCCTTCATCGTGTATTTATAGAGCCACACCGAGGACTTCAGGCAGCTGAGTAATATTTTCTTTCAAAAAACATACCTTTTGTCACGTTACCTAGGTAAGCTAAAAGGGGTTCAGTTCGAGCATGTTAACTTTAACACAAAAAAATGAGAATAATTAAGACTGTCCATGTCTAGCAGCTTCCAGATATCGGATTTAGTTGTAAAAGCCAGCAAACTGTAACATAAGGACAACCTAGTTAATTAAATGATGCCCATTTAACATAGATCGACTGAGACATTCTACTAGGGTGTTCGTCAGTGCCTTTAATACGTGGTTGTCGTAAAGTGCTGTAGCCGCAAAGGTTGGCTGGAAAATTACCTGCGCTTTCCTGTGCAAATTACTTCCGTACATCAACGCGCTTTCGTTATTTGCCCTAGCCATGAAGGCTGTCTGCACAGCTTAGAGCACTGCACGGGGCGATTTTTGCGGCCCGGGCCCGGCCCGAGCCCGTTTTTACATTGGGCGGCCCGCCCGAGCCCGATCAAAACATTTATGGCGAGACCCGGGCCCGGCCCGGGCCCGGAAATAATCTACGTTACCCGCCCGGCCCGGCCCGCCACCCCTTTACCTTAAGCCCGAGCCCGGCCCGAGTCCGGCTCGAAACCGGCCAGAACCCGGCCCGAGACCGAAAAATACATGTTTTTCAGAGTTGAGAAGCCCCAGAATAACTCGCAGAAAGCCCGAGCCCAGCCCGGGCCCGCGTCAAAAAACCCGAGCCCGGCCCGGGCCCGGGTCAAAAAGCAGACGCCGTGCCCGAGCCCGGCCCGAGCCCGTGAAAAAACTGCTCTACCCGGCCCGGTCCGGCCCGTGGGCCGGGCCGGGCCCGGGCTTTCGGGTAAGCCCGAGCCCGTGCAGTGCTCTAGACAGCTACGCCTCCCACCCACATCTCTTCCGGTGGAAATACAAGATTAACTTGTCACCACTTGTATGTCCACTTGAGAAAACAGGGGGCCAAATTCACAAAATTGCTCATTGCCATTAGCCAACCGCCATCATTGCCGCACGTCGAAATAATGAATAGCTAGCATCTGCTCTTGCGAAAATTTCTAGCGCAAGAATTATTTTGTGAATAGAGGCCCAGTTTCCTACTGCATACAAACGTTTCACCACTTAGCTCTTGTGGATTTAGCATCTGTAAATCTACTTCAGCTTTCCCACGCACATAAAATTGGAGCGTGGTATTCAAATGAACTATGTCGTCAATCAGTTCAATTTAGTTTTCGTGACACAACAAAAGAAAACTATATATGATATGAAATTGTTACATTGCTACCAAGGCGTTGCACTAGATCGATCAGATAATACGGTTGCGTGAAGTTGGAGCAAGGTGTCCTTGCATTACAAAGTGTGTCCAATGCTCCTTATCTTGCAACATCGTAGCGAGAAAAGGAGCAACGCATCACAGTGTGTTTTCTGTGAAACTGAATGTCAAATCGACATTTAGCAAATCACATCAAGTGCCCTTTGATCCACTGTAAGACGTAGCGCGAACACGGGAAAAACCTGCTAGCACTCGTAGAACTAAGAAGACTGAAATGACGGAACAACGCGCTCTTTCAACAACATTCACATTACAAAATCCACGTGCCGTTCCCACTGTACGCGAACTGCATTCGCCATGCTGCCAGTTTTTTCGCTCTGTTGAGAGAGGTAACCGATCGCTACTGGAATCGCACGCACGGCCGGAGCAGTAGCAGGGCGCCTGCTGCTCCGCGCTTACCTTGATTTGAGACGTCATGTCGTCTCGCAGACGGCGCTGTGTCCCCACCTAAGCTGTCCGAAATCCAGAATGGCAAGAAACCGCGCGTGCGTTTGCAAAGGGCCATTTATAGCTTTGGCTGGGCAGTGTGGGGGATCCCTCCCCCCTTGCCGCCGGAGCCACCGCTGAGGGAGGGAGTGTACCAGGACGGAATCGGGAAGGGCGGCCTCCTCCGCACTGGACCAGGAAAGAGTGTCGCCGTCGGCTACCGTCCAGCGAGAGCCCTTCCTCTCGCGCGGCCCTTCACGCGTCATCCGCGAGCAACCCTGCAATACTCTCGCTTCGCGTTCCGCATGTTCCTGTTTTCTCTTCCTCACGGGAGCTGTACACATACACGGTACGCGATTCTGTGTGTGTCTTCGGCTCGATGCACAGTTACCAGTTATAGAAAAACCGGCCGCCCACCTCCTATACCGACGCTCGCGCCGACGAGAGACGAAAAGCTGCCTGGAGGAAGATCGCAGTGTTCTCGGCCGGCATGCATGCATATCCTCCAGCCAGCCGTGTTTTGTTTCTGGCGCCGATCCGGCAACCGCCGCCGGTGGTGGTTCCCTTTCATCCTCGCGCGCGCGCTCGCGTCGTTTGCCGCGCGCGACCTTAACCGGCAACGGCGGCGTTAGCGTGGCGCCTCTTTGAGAAGAACGAAGTGCTTGGACTATTTTTAGGACGGCCACTCTGGCGGTCTGCAGTGCGCGTAGCTGACGGAACGCGAGGCGCTTGCCCGCGTTGCCTGAATCGAGCCGCTGGCTCTCCTTGGGGAGCAGCCGGCCACTTAGGGAGCCAGCCGTTACGGACCGCTCTCTCTACGCGTTCGCCGCCCGCACGTCTCGCCGGACCGTCCGCGGCTCGCCTAGCGAACACGCTGAGGTCGTGTTATTCTTGTGCGCCTCCTTCCAGTATTTTCGGCTGCAGTAGCAAAAATTCGCCATTGAGAGAACTCAAGTTCAGCGCTGCGAATGGGTGGCCTCTAACAACGCTGCAGTTGCAAGGGTGAACGTTTAGTTTTTCTTGAATTGGTACAATAAAAACAAAACAAAACTAGATGTTAAAAATACATTGCTGGTTGCATTATTTGCAGGCTTCATGTATTTCCTCCTGTCTACGGCGGTGTTAGACTAACCCCTATTGTGGGCCGTACTTCATAAGCTGGTTTTAGAATATGTTTTCCTACTGTTTCTGCACTGAGAAAAAGTCACTGTTGCTTGGATGCAGTATTCATTCATTCCTGACCATTTGCCGTAGCGTGAGTGATGTTTACTGTGAATCAAATTTATGCACAAGGTGCAGCTTGGCAGGGCTCATTGATATAATCTGAGAGAGAACTTTAAAGTACTTTTATAGATGTATTATCGGAAAGCACCCATTTTCTGACGACGTCATCCGGCCACGTCTCAAAGAGCAATCAAACTGTGCCAGGTAATTGATGCCATTTTCGGCACCCGTTCTATTCGCTATATTTAGTTAATCGGGGGGAAATCAGCGAACACCCCGGAGCCACGCCTTGACGTTTCATCAGGATTGGCGCTATGCCTTCGAAGAGGAAGTGATTACCACAGCACTAATAATGGAATCCGAGCAGCTGAGAGGGGTTGTTTGCCACGGGCGAACTTCAGGCGAAAACCGATGCTCGGCTTAGATTGTCGTCGACTGAATTATTGCGCTGTCGCTTCGCACATTCCGCATTTAGATATGACACGAAAAAGTGACAAATGTTCCCGGAAATGTAAACATTTGTCACTTCCACTGTGCGACACGACGTCGCTATCCAAGCGTTAACGTGAAATAAATGCTGCTGGAAGGTAGACCGCATCGAACAGATCGAATACTGCGGTGGCATGCACTAAAGCAGTCTGAATGAATCAAACGCTTTTAAATGCTTCGTGCAAGTGAGCCGAGCATTTATAAAATGGAAATAATATTATCACTGCGCACAACGCCGACTGACTGCAGCAGAAAGTGATGCATCTTACACCACTGTGCTCGCAGGACCAACGTAATAATAATGAAAAAAAAAAGAAGACGTTGAGAAGAATGTATGAAAGAGCGCTCCCAAGGACGCCGTTCTTTCGCTAAAATTATCTGAGCTCAGTAAAAATCTTAAGTGCTTAAGGGGTCTGACGTAATAGTTACCCGTTTTCTCGGGAATCGTAAAATGCCATCAGGTGGCAAAATGAGCGACCATATACCAGCACAACCATGGTTTTCTGGGTATCCAACACGAGAAGCACACACTGTCCTTGCTATACTTTTAGTACTTTTAGCATCCACCTTGCGATCGCTACGAGCATCCATGCACACATAATGTTTCACACCAAAGCCAACACTGCAGATTGTTTCCCGTAGTATAGATAGTGACAGCTATGGAAGTGCGTATGGTTCAGTTTAATGCTATATGAAAGTGCCTCGCGAACTTTACTGAAAGTATGTATTGCAATTCGGCGTCGCAGCGACGAGAGCCAAATGCACGAGGCAGTATAGTAACTAATATGAGAAGCAGCGCCTAGAAACTGCTAGCTTACACTCAAGCTGACTTTAATCGTTGGGGGCTTGTCCCTCCTACTTGCACGGTCTTTTGTTTACGCTGTAACTGTCAAGGTTGTGAATATATATATATTTACCATCGTTCTCGGAATAGCGCTCATGCACTCAACCAGAAAAGTTCATACCTGATTATATCTTCGGTAAACCTATTTATCTCTCATTTTAGTATTTTTTCGATCTCTCTGAAGTATCACGTTGTGACACATTTCTGTGTGCAGCAATGTGTCAAAAGCCGAAACGTGATGCTATTCTCTAGAGAGCCAAATATTGAGGACCAAAAGAAGATGGAGACTTGAAATCATCCACTGTGGTCGAAAAGGGACGTTGCTGGAGCCAATGTTTCACTGGAGCCAACGCTTCGTTTCTTGACGAACAGAATTTACCGCTGTCGAAACGCTGGCTGCAGCGACATTCATTTTTGGACCACTGTTGACTGCTGTCGTCTAGATAATGCCCGCTGCAAAGAGCAACGAGCCTGTGTGTGATAGGCAACACATGTATCTTATTCGCTATGCTGGATTATTGGTATAGTGCCATTCTGTCACCGAGCAGCATGAAGTCCTGGGTTTGACTACTAGCCGCGATGACCGCATTTTGTCGAAGAACTCAACAAAAAAATTGCCTATTGTGAACATAGTAAAAGGAGCGGAAGAATGCTATACTGACCTGTACAGTGCCCAAAACAGCCAAGCTACTTTCATTCGAAATAGTGATGAACCGGATGCAGAGGCTCCTTCTATAACTAGCAATGAAATTAGAAGGACCTTGGAAGGCGTGACAAGGGGAAAAGCTGCTGTAGAAGATGGAATAACAGTAGATTTAATCAAAGGTGGAGGAGATATCATGCTTTAAAAGCTTGCGGCCCTTTATACGCAATGCCTAACAACTTCAAGTGTACCGGACAGCTGGAAGAACGCCAACATTATACTTATCTATAAGAAGGGAGACGTTAAAGAATTGAAGAATTGCAGACCCATTAGCTTGCTCTCAGTATTGTATAAAATATTCACCAAGGTAATTTCCAATAGAATCAGGGCAACACTTGACTTCAGCCAACTAAGAGAACAGGCTGGCTTCAGGAAGGAATATTCTACGATGGATCATATCCATGTCATGAATCAGGTAATCGAGAAATCTGTGGAGTACAATCAACCTCTCTATATGGCTTTAATAGATTATGAAAAGGTATTTGATTCAGTAGAGATACCATCAGTCACATAGACATTGCGTAATCAAGGAGTACAGGAGACATACGTGAATATCTTAGCAAATATCTACAAGGATTCCACAGCTACCTTGGTTCTCCAGAAATGTAGCAAGTTACCTATCAAGAAAGGGCTCAGGCAAGGAGACCCAATCTCTCCAATGCTATTCACTGCATGCTTAGAGGAAGTATTCAAGCTCTTAGACTGGGAAGGCTTAGGTGTGAGGATCAACGGCGAATATCTCAGAAACCTTAGGTTTGCAGATGACATTGTCCTGTTCAGCAACAATGTTGACGAATTACAATTACGGATAATCGCTACAGAAACACTTGAATAGTGTGATCTGGACCCAAACCTGAGCATAAGGCTGATTCTTTTCGGTGTCCTGACCAAGCTGCCTTTGATTACAATGATAGCTTAGCTCTCATTGTCGACGATCCTGTGACGTTATGGCAACCTTTTTTTGCTTGGTTTATTCAGTCAGAAACCGTTATTACTGCAGCAAAACCCTACGTGATAGATAAAATTATTGCTAATCATTATGGCATTCGCACATCGTCTTCCGCGGCTGAATTATAACTTGTTGTCTTCATTTTTCCGCCGCGTAACGCTCACCAGGGAAAAAACGGGAATGGTCGGCAATAGTGAAGTTCTACATTCCAGTTAATAAAATCATCTCAAAAGCTCCTAGACTTCGACTTGTTTTGAGGGACCTGAAATATAGAGAAGCTGCAGTATCTTGTACTGTTCCTTGCGGTACCGATTGGAGTAAACATTCGCAGATGCGCTTGAAAAACTTCTTTCGCGGAGAAGAAGGACACTTTATTCAGCAACGAATCTAGCTTTATACTTAAACGAAATCGCACATTTATTAGCCAGAACTTCTTTAAGTGGACCTTTGATTTCTATTTTACCGGCTATAGCTTACATCACTGCATCAAGATAGAGAAAATTTTCCCTACAAAAAGATTTCAACAAATTATCGCTGATAACATTTTCAGACTTCCAGCATCTCGGTTTGTGCTGGAATAAAGAGTGATCTCCTTCTCGACAACTGGAAGTTACATACACAAGATAACGCTGTCCGTTCCCGCAATTGAATTTTCATTTACATAGAGCTGGTCGAATGATGTCCCGTCTATGCCACAATTGTAAGGAAACTGGATCAATGGACCACTTCTTTTTATGATGCCGACTATATCCAAAGCATACTATTCAAACGATAATATTACTCGAAGCTGATTTCTGCAAAATTGGGTTAGGAATAAGTATGCCGGCAATATTATCATTTGGGGCCTCGACACAAGGCTATAGTCACAAAGACGTTTTTCACGCAGTGTTTTATATTTTAACAGAAAAAAACAATTAACGTGCTAATTATCGTAGCTTTATGCTACCAATCAGATCGGCATTCATATCACTGAAATTGGTTTCTCCAAATTCTTTATTAACATAGTATTTATTCTCTCCAAAATGATTGAATCCTCTTTAAAATTTTTGCTTCAGTTAGTCTGACTACTCATTCGCATAACAGCCTAGTTACTTTATTATCTCCTTTTGTTTTTCCTTTTAATATGCGTTTCTCTTCTTCAAATGAGAATTTTCTCGTGGTACCACCTGCCGCCTTATTCTTGGCATATCCCCCTTAGTGGGTTCGAGCCATGAAAGAGGATAATAATAATAATAATAATAATAATAATACTAATAATAATAATAATAATAATAATAATAATAATAATAATAATAATAATAATAATAATAATAATAATAATAATAATAATAATAATAATAATAATAATTTCTCCATGAACTCTAGTCCTAGTTATCTTCGTTTATGGAGGGGGTGGTCTCTGGCCTTGCAAAAAAAATATGTGGAGAGACACGTCTTTCTCTTCCTCCTCTTAGGTTCCTTTCTTGTATTTCGCTCCTTACCGCAGCCTTCATTTAAATTATTTCTCCTCGTGGCTGGTTTATGGATAAGCTGCGGAGCATAGCGTCAGCTAATGTTATAAGAGCTGGCGGTGTGACCATTCTCTCCAGGCGCAGTATTCTTCTGTGTTGTTGCATCGGTGGAGCGGCTGAGAGGCAAAATCTCCCATTGGCGTTCTATACCTCCGAGTTCGAATCATCACGGGGCCCGGCAGATCGTTAAAGCAAAGTATTCCTTGTCCCGCTTCTTCATTAAAGGGACTTGTCTTTGTCAGGGAACCATATTAATCGTACATTGATGGTTTCCTGCCATGAAATATACCCGGCTGTTAAAAATAACCCCTTCAGTCACGGCGTACACATTTGTGTACGCGACTTATTTTCGCAATTTCTCTGCAGTGGTGTCAAGGAATAGATCGCGAACATTAAGCTTATAGTAACTTGAAAATTCCGCTTACCTAACGCACCTCCATTTTATTTCTAAGTGCAATGTGTCACTATAGACGACCGCTTTGGTGAAGGCACTACCGTGTTTGACGGGCTGTTCGACGTGAAGCGGTTTGGTAGCAGCTGTGAAATAACTTTTTTTCCTTTCTAGTAATGCTTGCAGCGAATAATTAAATTGTGTATGTAATTCGAGCGGTTTACTAAATTTATTTTATGAAGAAACGTAGTATGACTGACTGATCACTAAGCAGATATTCGATAACTCTATAATTATAATGAGTCATCATAATATGCACAAGGAGTCCTTCCACTACCTAGATTTGCTTTCAATGGAGCATGCAGTACCTTGGCATAAATATTTGTAAATTTCATACATTTATCGAAAGTCTATCATAATTCGTGACTGAAGGGGATAAACAATAACGAATTTATTAGCGGCATATAGTGCTGCTGCTGTGACACCACGAAGCTAAATTTTGAAATTTTACTTGCCGGAAACACGATATGATTATGAGGCATGTCGTTGAGAGGGTTTCCGGATTAAGCTTGGTAACCTGGTGTTCTTTAACGTGCACCCAATGCATGGTATACGAGCATTTTTGCATTCTGCCCCTTTAATAATGCGACAGCCGCCACGAGGATTGAACCTGCGACATCTTGCTTAGCAGCGCTACGCCATAGTCACTGACCTACCACGAATGGGAAGGTGAACAATGTTTCTATAATTGCTGCAAGTAAGAACACCTTGCAGATATTTGTTTACTAAAAAGTGACGTTAGTCAAGCGCAAACACCCAATGTGCACAGGAAGACACGCGTGAGCAAATTTAGCGGTCTAGAGAAGCATATGAAACATCGGAGCAGACTGTACGTGTAGCAGCGTTCAAAGTGTTAACTGTAATGTTCACGACACAGCAAAAAATGTATTACACCTAAATGTTTTATTGTTCAGAATGCGTGTACAAATTTGGTATTACATCACAAAATGTCTCACTTTTTGTACCATGCGTTCCACAACTCTATAAATCAATCAATAAAGAAGCAGAATTCTATCGACGAAGCAACGAAATGTAAGAAGGCTACAACAAAGCCAGTACATGGAATGCCGCTTCCATTCTCATATTCTAACAAAGCGTGATGGAACGCAACCGTGCACAACCCTCCAGGAGCCAAACCTACATAAGGAGCGCCTACAAGCATCGTGCTCGTGAAAGCGGTCGACATGGCCGCTCTCCCATGCAGTGGCCGCTGGAATTAGAAAAAAAAATTATAACAAAATGATAACGCGGAAGAGGATACCTCAACGAGTAAATGCAACACAACATCAAACTTCCCGCGGGAACGGTACACGAGAAAGCCGGTCTCGGAGGCGTGAGCAACACACAAGGAAAACTACGAAGACGCTCTAGATAACCGCAGTATCAGCAGCAGCGGAACTACTGACGTCAACTCGGCTACGACCGCCACAACAGAGATACGTTCTCTGAAACGCGAGCAAGCAACGGAACACGGAAAGTGCGGCAGGGCTTCTCTGCATGTTTTGTCGTGACCGCGGGATGCGATCGAACAGCGGCGACAAAATAAAAATAGGCGGAAGTCCCGTTTTCGGTCATAGTGCTTATCTCGTTCCTGCCCAAGGCCGACCCCGCAGGGCCACGCGAGAGGCAAATTTCCGCACAGCGAGAAGTGGGCGCATGCCGCCGGCGGGTTTGCGATGGAGCGGCACCGCATGAACTTCGGAGGAGGTGTGTGCGGAGGCACGCGCACTGCTCCGTCGCTTCCCGGATCGGTCGCCGCCCCGGCGCGCTTCCCCGGCGGACTTGCGTGGCTCAACGAGGCATCCTCCTTTCAGGTGAGCCTCTGCCGGCGCGACCCGACGGATGGCGTGGAAAGGAATGGCTCTAGCGACAAACTCGTCCAAAGAAATGATGTCCCTCGTCACGCCACCTGAAATTAATGCCCCAAAGCAATCTCCTGCTTTATGATTTTTTGATAATTGTTGTCAGGGGCAGAAGGGGGAGGGGGAGTGAGTTTACTGCCTTTTGTGGAATATGTGACGTCACCTCTCCTGTCAGCTTCTGTGTTGCGCTGTTGAACTCCATGAAATACGCGAAGGCGTGTGCACGACAGTGTGTTTAATCTGCGATGCCGTGCCACGAAATGAAACATTGCAGACAGCTTAAAGAACTGCGGCGTCTGTGTGTCACTGTGTACGAGGTGCCAGGGACAATACCAAGTTTTCCTGGCGCAGATTCGAAGCTGATCTATTTTGTTTTCCTGCATCAGCTTTTTTTTCTTTTTTTTCCCTGCGTACCAAACTTTCCCTGCGACATAGACGTTTATTTCAATGAAAGCGTGGCGGCCTTCCCCATGCAGAAATTGCAGCTATGGTTTAGTGTATTTGCCGTTTACGTCCAACGCATACGTATATAACTGTCAGGCTGATCGGTTTGTAGCCAGATGGCTCTTAGTATCCTCACTTGAGCAGCCCTCTTTCCTGTGCAGAGCCACAACACTTGGAGAATGTCTGCAGTAGAAGCAGGAGCAGCACACTTTGTACAGTTAGCTTGATATTGAGATGTTGGGCCTCCGACATAAGTGATGTGGAAATGTGTAAAGGGTCTCCGCAGCCCGCATTCTCTGAGGCTAGACTTCCTTCACTCGAGAAAGATTACGGGGAATGGAGCAGACAGGCGGGTGCATTAAGGCGCGTGTATCTCGGCGGAAGTGATTTTTCGGGTCTACATAACGATACGTTTATGAACGTGGTAATACATAGAGGACAGCGGGTATAATTATACTTTGACTCGTTTCGTCTTCTAACTGGCACTACTACTACCAAACTTGCACGAGTTTGAGCGAACAGCTGTCTACACGTGCACTAAACATATAAGAGCGTCATGGTAGCGTACTACATGCAGCAACTACTCCAGCGAAAATACAATTACTCCTTCACAACTCTTTTGCAGCGGTGGAGTAAAGGGCCATCGAACATTCGCAGCAGATACTCTATCGAACGCGCAAGTGCTATTTGCATCGACGGCGATTACTCTGAAATAGTCTCTGGGAGTATATACATATTGTTTCACGGCAGCGAAACCATACACCGATACTGTGGCACCAAACGCGCCCTTAAATGCCACGTTTAACGCACCAGTTCACTCTATCTGGTTCACCAGCTCCGTGTAGATAACAGAAAAGCACTCGCACATTCAGGGTGTTTCAGCGAACACTTTCAAAATTATTTAAAGGTTGCCTGTGGTAGACAGCACAATTATAGTTTTTGAGCTGGTCTACTCCAAGAGGCGTACATTACTTGCACAAAAAATTCAAATGCTTAATCGACAACTTAACAAAATTCACTAATTAAGTTTTAAATTTCTGGCCTATATTGCAATTTGCAAATTCTAGCCGTGGAGTTTGTAAAGCGGGTCCACGTGGAGGAACGAATTTTCACGATGACACCAGTTTCGAGATAACAATTCCCGAACTTCGCGGAGAAATGCATTGGCGTTCCAGTTCCAGATTCCCTTTCCTTCCGCATTTCGTTCATTTCACAACAAAAGTAAAGTGAAAGCACTCTTCAGAGGAGACGTTCTGATATCTGGCGCAGGCGCTTAGAAAAGACACAGAAAAAAATGCGCGCGATGCCATCGGATCTCCGCAAAGCACCCTGTAATCACATGATTACTCCAGTTCAATCCCTCCGTTTGCTGCCTTCTCAGGATGCTTTATCTTTTTCACCGCTGATCACTTGCTATCCTAATAATAGTACTCTGTCTTTCCGGGCTTGCAGACTCGCCGCCCCGTAGTACCGCAATCTCTATAGTTGCAGATTGCGTGAAGTTGCCAGAATTTCCAGCGCCTGCAGGCGGCCGCCATGTTCTTCTTCTTATGATGATGATGGTGGTGGTGGTGAGAGAACTGCGGGAACGGCACAGGTGGCAGCGGGTCCCCAGCGCGTTTGCAGTTGGCTGTCGTCTGCGATGGCTGGTTTCCCAAAGCGCTGCGGCCGTCTTGTCATCTCTGAATGCGAGGAAGTGTGTCTTCTTTAATGTGATCACATTTCAGATGACAAAATACGCCATGGAGTAATTTGGAGAGAGCAACCCGTGGCACCGTCTGTTTCAATGGAGCTGCAGCGTCGTCTGCTTCACAGCAGTTGCCACGTCGAGTAGGTGGCTAAGCTTCTTTCTGCGAGACCAGCATAACTCTACACTTGTTTTGAGGGCTATGGGGCACTGTATGAAAAATAGCAGACGAGATATAGTACGCCTTATTTGTTTTTGTTTTTTTAAAGACGATTACCATATTTGTGCCGCACACTACCTCCATACATTGCGCTGCATTTTTACCACGCTTTGTCATCTCGATCGTAGTGTGCTCTTAGCATACGACGATCAATATGTGTACACAAAGCAAGTATGAGCAGAATTTCACATGTACAATGGAAACACTAAGCGACATAACCAATTAGTGGGTAGTACCTTCTGCGCGAGATAGAAGCTAACATTTTATATTGCGAGTGACATATTAAAAAATGTTATCCATCTCCGCGGTAGAGCCAGAAGGGCAGATGTGAACAACATTTTGTTTATTGACGGTGCCATAAAGCTCTATTTTCCAATTTGTTCATTTCAGGTTGCTCACTACTGCCCGTCTTCGAGTTTTTGTGCGAGTAGATGGGTCTGTGTTCTTTCTTTTCTCTCATATTTTGCTCTATTGTTATATATTAAACCTTAAGTAGCGAGCCAAACCTGTTACTCGGCGAAATTATCTCACCAGCGTGCCCGTATTTTTAGTACTTGTTGATATTACAGTTTTCTTGTGATACATTTTTGGTGTACAGACCCGGTGTGAATAAAGTACGATGGCCGTGCGTGTTCGAAAGACCTAAATTAGCGGTCTAGCAGAATGCAGCACCAACCGTCTGAGCAGTTTATCTCGCAGGACACAAATAAAAAATATCGTATCTTTTTGCTCACTAATATATATTGTACTGGAATTTTGAAACGGTGTTCATTGTGTCATATTGACTACTTACCTGTTTTGTTTACTTACCTTACTGACAACGTAATCAACTAATGCAGCACCCATAGGCGGTCCTCTTTCCTGACTGTTACAGTTTGGATCGACCTTCTGTAGAACTTATGCCAATATGGAACACTTGTGTATCTTTATGCTGCGTTAATTATTTAAACTTCAAGGCACTTCATGGCGCCACCAGAAAAATTACATATGCCTACCGCTCATGAACGTCATTTTTCCTCTTGATGCGTTTTTTTTTCACATGAGTTTCCACCTGGCAGGTAAGGTAATTACATAAAAACGGAGGCTCTTTTAATGTTGATAAAGCAAGAGCGACTGGTGAAATGCATTGTGTTGTCAATGAGCCATCCCTGATAGCGGCCAGTGTGGTCAGTCTTTACCAGCGCTGAGCGGCGTTTCGAGCAGGTTCCTGCGTCCTCTTGACCTCGCAACGTGTACTTTACTGGAAAAAACAGGAGACCAAGGACAAGATGGATAACACGGGGGATACTCTTAAGTAATAGGTACAAAGGATATAAAGCACCATCAGGCATGGACACGTACTTGATTTGCGGGGCTGGATGAAAAAGTGAGAGCGCGTCTTCTAAACCGGAAACAAGAATGAAGCAGCCGAACACCCTACTCAGCATCGCATCGCCTGGATATCTTGGACAACACAACCATGTTCACGTGCACTTGGTTAATTAGATTAGTAGTGGGATTAAGGAACATATATTCTTGCCGTAACGAAGTTCCTACACCACGCGATTCCTCGCGGGTGTTTTTTTTTTTTTATTTCCTCATATAAAGTGACACTTTATTGGGCGGTCTGTGTTTTTGTTTTATATTTGTAGCAAGATATAGAGGGTGAGAAATCGCCTGGTACAGGAAAGCGACAGATGAGTCCTGCATTTCGAAGTATATAAATATCAATTTTGATAATAGGCTTTACAGAAGCTTAATGCTTCGTTGTCTGCTTTTCGGCATTTTCGCACGGGACACTTCTGTGGCCACTCTTGTCACTGACGTAAATTGTTGCCGCGCACCTCCATAGCATATCGTTGTGTGTTGAATACAGGTGGACTTGAGAACCTCTCACCTTGAAGTAAACTTAAATTCTGGCGTTTTACGTGCCATAACCAAGAAACCATCAAATAGAAAATAAATTTCACGTCAACGAGGATTACTGTTTGTGGGCAGTTGACTAGGCGTGGCGCGCATGGAGCAAACTTAATTTGTTCGCTTTATCCTAGCCATTTAATTTGTTTGCATTTTGTAAAAAAGGAAAATTATATGAACAGCGTCAAGTAAAATCATCATCAACATATTGTTACAAGGCCGGAGCCGTTTATTTAGAAAGCTCGGCGGCTGAAACACTGGATGAGGCGAGGCCGCCAGACCAATATCAATTTCCTCGTCTTCCTTCTCTTGCACTGTTACTTCTCTTCTTCCTATGTAGAGACGCACCGTTATAATATTTTACACCTGCAAGATATTTTACAAAAGTGCATGCTGGATATTTTGCTGGAAATGCTATATCCCGTGAAAGTTACTGTCTCACGCTTTATGAAATGAGTGGCCTTAAGGACGCTATTACAAAGATATCGCGATCTAGATTTGTGCATAAAAAAGCGAATGAAGATATTTTTACTCACTTTTGCAATGAGCTAATAAAGTAATGCTCTTGACTTTGCATGTCTCTTCTTTTTTTGTTTATATTTTCCCGTCCACTCGCCAACGTATGTAGACGTCGTCTTCATGAGGCTATATTATGTTTTTAACAAGTTTAACAACGTTTCATTTGTGTGCACTGCAGTTTCATGATGAATAGCTACCAATTCGCCCAACTTTCAGTACTTTTACAACTATTGTATACCCAACACAAGATAACGGCTTCTCCGAGTTTCTTATTACCATTGTTGTGATTCAGCTGGCTCTGCTAATTTCCTTATCTGATCAGAACACCTTAACTTCTGCCAACCTTGATTGCATTACACTTTGATACACCACCTGCGATGTGGTTTACGCCATTACATGGCCTGCCCAACTCGACTTCCTTAATATGAACTGAAATTTTGGCTGGACTCGTTTGCTTCCTATTATATATAACATCTCTGCTGCCTCTAATATCATGCCTATCATTTTCCGGTTAATGGCTCACTGTGCGGTCCTTCGGTTATGCTAAAATTTTTTTCTCATCCACAATTCTCCGGCCTCATACATTAGTGATGGCTCAATACACTCATCGTACTCTTCTTTTCGAAGATATCGCCAAGTGGCCATTCATGACCATAATGTGTCAGTCATATGGGTTCCGACCCCTTTTTATTCCTATGGGAATTTTCTTCTCATGAACCGGGTTCTCTTCAGATAAACAAACTTCTTCACTGTTTCAAATAAGCTTAATACTGATCACGCAGATTTCTTGCCTTAGAAGGCTAGCACAAATTTTTCAAGCTTTCAGCACATTATTTCTCAAACCCAATCTTTCATGCTGGTTGAAATGCTCAATGATTTATTGAACGAGAAGAATGGGAACCAAGGGGGCCCGATTTTCGTTAATCAAAGTGACCATTAACTGTTGGCTACGTATGGTCAATGATTTATTGTTGATCATCTCCGATGCTGCGGAACAGAACGTCATCTGCCAACCTACGTTTGCTGAGAAGTTCCACGTTTACTCTTACATCTAATGTTTGTCACCCTTTAATTATGTATACCTCGTGCAAGTGTGCCGTTGATAGCATCAGAAAGATTGCGTCTCGTCTCCCGGCTAGTTTCTCACCCGTGTATTTCGGATTTTCTTATGAAAAGTTGCCATAGTTGCGGGATCTCTGGAGTTTTTTCCTGAGGCCTTCGCGTCCGCATCCTCTGATACTTCACATTACAAAGCTTCCAGTGATACTGATATCTCTACTGAATCATGCGTCTTCAGATAACCTATGAACACCGTATAATAGATACGTTAATATACGCATATAGTATACAAGGTGTTAAATTTTAAGTTTTGCAGAATTTTTTGAAATTGCCTGTGGCAGGTTGCATAATTCTTATCTTAGCTGTGTTATTCGATGAAGCGGACATTCTTAGCACGAGAAATATAAACACATATTAAACTAATAAACAAAAATTCACTAATTATTTCGTAAGTATAAACCACATGCACGCGATCTTGCGCGCGACAGCGACACGCGACGCGATGGAGATGACTGTCGCGTTCGCTCCTCGCCTACAAGTCGTACCGCATGCGAGCGACGAGACGAGCGACGACTTTGAGCGACGTCTTCGCGGTGTTGCCGGTATGACGGCAGCAAATACTCGCCGAAACTGGTGTGACGCGTGCTTTAATAATTTAATTTGATGTGTTTTAGTCTAAAGAGCAGCATAAATATTTCAAAAGGTCTTGCACCACGTTATTATCCTTGCACGTATCAAAATCTAGTCGTTTGCTCGTTCCGTGCGACAATCGGTAGTACTTGACTGATGTATATCCAGTTCCGGCTTCGGGCTATTGGCTAGTCGCTCATAGCACTTCCGGGCGACGAGCGACGAATTCTAGATTTCCAGAACCGAGCGATCAAGCGAGAAGAACGAGCGATTGGTTTTCGCGACGGCCCGTTTCATTGCAAGAAGCCGTCGCTTGTCGCCGTCACGCACAAAATAGCACTCATGCGGTTTGGGCTTTAGTAAATTACTTCACGACACATATTGAAATTTATTAATTGTAGCCGGTGAGCATGTCAGGCGTATCCAATTGGAATGAATTTCCAGAATGACACCATGCAGTTTGGAGATATGCGACATCAAACTCGCCGTAAAAATGCACTGTTGTTCCACTTACATTTTTGCGAAAATGCTGTTTTATACATTGAAGCACAAAAGTAATTGGAACGCCCATGTATTTCATCCCACACATTGGGAAATAATACCTCGAAACTGGTTTCATCCTGGAAATTTTTTCCAAGTGGATACGCCTGACAAGCTCACTGGATACAATTCGTAAATTGCAATACGGGTCATAAAATAATTAACTAAGAAGTTAATTAGTGATTTTTCTTTAATTACTTGAATATGTGTGTCGATTTATCGTGCTACTTATGTCCGCGTCACCGAATAACCCAGTCTAATAACAAGTATTATGCTACCTGCCACAGACGATTTCTAAAAATTCCGTAAAACTTGAAAATGAACACTCTGTAGTATGTAAATTGTACTACCTATTTTTTTGGACTCAAACAAATTGAAATAAAAATTGCCTTTCAGAGATAGTGCTCTTCCACCTTTCAGGTACCATTCAGCAGAGGGCGGAGATTACGTACATAAAAATCGCAATGTGCAGGCATCCAATTAAAATGATTAGTTAAATATCTATATTATTCATTTTAGCGCCCTAGTTGCACTTGGGGATTTGAAGCCAAACACTGTTGAAGTCTAGTGTGCTTACCATAAATGTTAAGGCTGGCACCACATTCATGATATCCGTCCCGAAGTTGTACTAACGTTACATAGAGTATCTAGATAAGATCGTCTCAAATTGCTAGAGGAAGGCTTTTTGGAAACTGTTTACTGCAACGGTAATTTATTAGTACTTTGGTAGCACAGATAACATGAAAGTTGTGCTAGTTTAAGGATTTATGCTATGAAGACACGACCACACTATATCTCGGCATCAATTTCACAACTTCAACGTGGATACTAAAGTGACTAATTAAAAAGGTAATTATTGAATTCCTGGAAATTTGCTATGTGCACATTGCGATTTGTCGTTCAGGTATTGTCCGTCTCTCCAGGTAATCCTTCTTAACAGGTTGAATCGTTCTATATTCGCCTTTCTATTCGTGGAAAATCTCTTAGAAGTAAAAGTAAATATATACGCACAATAAGCGTATACGTTTGCTAGATCTAGATACGTTGCCATATACTAGATCTACGATGGTCATGTAGGTACGGTTCCTGTGGAATCAAAATCCTTCAAATGTTCTTTAAATATTCATGTAAGCTTGATGGGCTCCATGCCTATACGGAATATCTACATGACTGTAATGTATGTAGTAGCAATCACATTTATCCCGATCATTACCGACCTTGGTTTTGAATATCAGATAGTCTAGCACGTGAGACACTTCAGTAGCCATATTGAACGTACCTAAAGCACGCCAACAAATTGGTCTGAAGCGTCAACCTATACGGAAGGGGGAGCGCAACCTGCTATGTGTCTTTACTAGACAATTTTTTCCCGTACTGACACCATCAAAATTACGGCCGATACTCCCTTGCCGAGGATTATTGTGGTGTGAAGCATTATCATCATCATCAGCAAATTTTTATGTTTCCTGCAGGATGAAGGCTTCTCCCTGCGATCTCCAATTTCCCCTGTCTTGCGCTAGCTGATTCCAACTTGAGCCTGCAAACTTCCTAATTTCATCGCCCCACCTGCCGAGTTTTCGGCCGTTCTCGACCGCTCTTGCCATCCCTTGGCACCCATTCTGCAACTCTAATGGTCCGCCGGTTATCGGCCCTGCGCATTACATGACCTACCCAGCTCCATTTTTTACGCTTAATGTGCACTACAATATTCGGCTATCCCCGTTTGTTCTCTGATCCACACCGCTCTCTTCCTGTCTCTTAACATTACACCAAACAATTTTCGTTTCATTGCTCTTTGCGCGTTCCTGAACTTGTTCTCGAGCTTCTTTGTTAACCTTTAAGTTTCTGCCCCATTTGTTAGCACCAGAAGAATGCAATGACTCTACACTTTTCTTTTCAACGACAATGGTAAGCTCCCAGCCAGGATTTGCTAATGCCTGCCGTATGCACTTCAACTTATTTTTATTCTTTTGTAAATTTTCTTCTCATGGTCAGTCTCGCCTGTGAATAATTGACCTAGATAACCTTACTCCTGTACCGACTCTAGAGGCTGACTGGCAATCATGAATTCTTGTTTCCTTGTACGGCTATTCAAATTTATATTTGTCTTCTGCATATCAATCTTTAACCTCACTCTTGCAATTTCGCGGTTAAGGTCCTCAATAATTTGTTGGAATTTGTCCCCCATTGTTGCTGAATAGGACAATGTTATCTGCAAACCAAAAATTGCTGAGATATTCGTCATTGATCCTCCCTCCTAAGCCTTCCCAGTGTAAGAGCTTGAAGCATGAAGTGAATAGCATTGGAGTGATTGTGTCTCCTTGCCTGACCGCTTTCTTGATAGATAAGGTTCTGCGTTTCTTGTGGAGAGCCAAGGTAGCTGTTGAATATTTGTAGATGTTTCCCAAGATGTTCACGTATGACTCCTGTATTCCTTAATTACGCCATACCTCCGTGACTGCTGGTATCTCTACTAAATCAAATGCATTTTCATAATCTATGAAAGCTATATAGTGAGCCTGACTGTACTCCGCATATTTTTTAATTACGTGATTGATGACATGCATGTGATCTATTGTAGAATATCCCATCCTGAAGCCAGCCTGTTCTCTTGGTTAATTCAAGTCAAGTGTTGGCCTGATTCTATTGGTAATTATCTTGGTGAATATTTTATGCAATACTGAAAGCAAGATCATGGGCCTATAATTCTTCAATGCTTTAACGTCTCCCTTCTCATGGATTAGTATAATGTTGAAATTCTTCCAGCTCTCTGGTACTTATTAGGTCGTGTGGTGTAGCGTATAAAGGACCGCAAGCTTTTCAAGCATATCTTCTCCATCTTTGATTAAATGGACGGCTATTCGATCTTCTTCTGCCGCTTTTCCCGAGGTCATGTCTTGCAAGGCCCTTCTAACTTCATCGATAGTTGTAGAAGGAGCCTCTGTATCCTGTTTATCACTACTTCAAATCACGGTAGCGTGGTTGCTCTGGGTAGTGTAAAATTCAATATAGAACTCTTCTGCTGCTTTTACTATGTCGTAAAAATTGCTCACGACATTACCCTGATTATCTCTCATTGCGTACATCTTGCCTTGTCCTTTGCGAAGTTTTCCTCTGACTGATTTCATTCTGCGGCCATTTTTTACTGCTTCCTGAATCTTTCCCACATAATAATTTCCAATATCCCTTGCTTTCTTCTTGACCATCAGTTCTGACGGTTCAGCAAATTCTACCTGATTTCTCGAATGACACACTTTCATGCTTTTTCGTTTCTTATTAGGTCCGTTGTTACCTGGGAAAGCTTACCTACTGGTTGCCTTGGTGCCCTACCTTCCACTTCAATCGCTGCTTTTAAATTACACTAGTCACGGTTTCATTCATTAACTTTATGTTATCTTCATCTTTCTGTTCTAAAGCTGCGTATTTGTTTGCGAGCTCCAGCCTGAATTGGTCTGCTTTTACCCTTACTGCCTCTAGGTTGGCCTGTTTCCTCTTGACTAATTTCACTCTTTATCTCTTCAAATTGAGAGAAATCTTAGGCCTCACTAAGATATGGTCACTGCACTTTACCCTTCCTAACACTTCTACATCCTGCACTATTCGTCATCATCATCATAGTCATCATCACCAGCCTATATTTTATGTCCACTGCAGGACGAAGGCCTCTCCCTGCGATCTCCAATTACCCCTGTCTTGCGCTAGCGTATTCCAACTTGAGCCTGCAAATTTCCTAACTTCATCACCCCATCTGGTTTTCAGCCAACCGATTGATTGCAGTATTGAATTGAATGATTGCACTATTCTGGGATCGGCAAATAATATGAAATCTACTTCATTCCTTGTTTCTCCATTAGGGCTTTTCCAGGTCCACTTGTTGTTACTGCGCTTCCTGAAGAAGGTATTAATTATTCGGCACCTATTCCTTTCCTTGAATTCTACCAGGATATCTCCTGTAGTGTTCCTAGAATCGACGCTGTAGTTGCCAATTGCTTGTTCACCAGCCTGCTTTTCCCCCATGTTTGCATTGAAGTCCCTCAGTACTACATTATACTTAGTTTGCACCTTTCTCATCTCTAATTCAACATCTTCATAAGACTGTTCTATTTCATCGTCATCATGACTGGAGGTTGGGGCGTAGGCTTGTACAACTTTCCTTCTATACCTCATATTCAGCTTTATTACGACGACTGCTACCCCCTCATGAATGCTGTAGAATTCATCAATGATACCTGATATGTCCTTATCGATTAGAAATTCTACCCCGTATTCTCTCTTATCTTGAACATCTCTGGAGCAGAGAACGTGGCCGTTATTCTGTACTGTATAAGCTTCATCAATTCCTCTAACCTCACTAAGGCCAAGAATAACCCAGGCAAAGGCTGTTAATTGCTCAAAGAGCCCTGATAAGCTACCCTCACTCGAGAGGGTTTGCGTGTTAAACTTTACCAGGTTCAATTGCCAGTGGCGGCCTGTATGAACCGAGAGATTCTTAGCGCCCACTGCCACGTCGCCGGTCTGACCACCGCCTTGGTTAGGTGCTCCGCAGCCGCTGGGAACTGAGCGCCATGGGTTAATGGACGAAACATTGCACAGGGTGTTTTCTTTAGACAATATAGATTGTTTATAAAAAAGGTATGACCATGAGTCACCTGTCGTCTTCCCATATGAGCTCTACGGCAAGGCGGAAATGCTATGCCGCTGCTTAAGTTATTCTGAAAAGACCAATTAACAAAATTTTGTTCATAAATTTTTGGTTAGTGCCCTAGGGGCCATTCTTTAAATGATGAATTTGATAACAGTCAAGTTTTAATGCACCCTAACGCTTTTAAATATCTTGAATAATGCACCTCATTCGAGATCATTATTATCGAAATCTACGGTAAATCCAGCCGAGCGCCGCGGGAACGCAGAAAAGGCGGCCCTGTTATATTATATCGGACTTGAACACCCCGGCACGAAAAGCGCGAGGAAGATTGAAACAAAGTATCGGCCAGTCACGGCACCTACTGATACGGCACGCTATGCCTGGCAAGGGAAAGCGTGCCTGTGTCGGGTCCTGACCTGTACATGTCTGGTCAGGATATGCCGCAGCATGCTATCATTCAAACTTTGCCCCACACTACTTCACGGGGCGTTGCCGCCTGACGCGCAGCGGGACGCACTCAGTCTCGATATTGTCTGGATTGGGCCTTCAATTTCGATGATGAATATCTCAAATCACGTGCGATTTTTTGGATTTCTAAAAACTGGGTATGAAATAAATTCAGCCGCCCTACAAGTTTTCCATATAAACAACTGCCCTCAAGTTAAAAATAAAAAAGTCAAAAATTTTTTGTTAATTACACTTTTGAGAGTAGCTTAAGCAGCGGCAAAGTATTTCCGCCTCGCCGTATAGCACTCGTATGCGAAGACGACAGGTGTCTGAAGGTTATACTTTTTTTTATAAAAAATCTGTATAGTCTAAAAAAAGCACCCTGTGTAGTGGCTCTTTATTTACGCATTTGCCGGCTAAACGTTCTGGCTTCTCTTCTATCGTTTGATTAGGGTAGCACCTATCCATGTGGTAGAAGCAATGCTCACCTTCTTTGTTCGCGGCTTGCTTGGAGTCCTCGTGACAGCAGAAGCAGCTGTGGAGAGTGGCCAATGACGCCCGGTGTCCAATAATTGCACAAATGAGCGCACACATCCGCGGTAGCTGCGCCTCTAACGCCTGAAGTGGGCGGAGATTGGAACTTTGTTGCGGCGGATTTGGCCTTCGTGCGCAGAGGACCCAGGATCCCCAAATTATCGTATGCTTACATGGCTCACCTTGAATGAACCTTTACTACATAGATAATAGAGATTAGCTATTTTCAAACTCCTACATTAGCTTACGACTTCACAGGCCGCACCACACCAAGAAATTGAGTTTTATTTAACATTTCATTATTAAGTGCGGCATATATCCTATTGATATTTCAGTATTACAGTCATTATTAGCTTAGATATTAGTGATAATTATTATTAAGACTGTATGATTATTTTGGTGCATTTGTAAGCAGGAAATTGATTGTTCAGGGGGAAGCGGCAAATTAAAAATGGCCTTGCGTCACCTTGCTGAATGATTCTTATTAAAATAAACCATAGCCTCATAACCTCGGCTGTTATGGTTCTCGTGGACGTTTAAATCACTCATTCTCCCTCCAACGGGCAATATGGGACAAAATACGCAATATAGCTGTTTCAATGACTGTTAATTAAAGCTAGACGCGTAAACGAAAAAAAAAAAATACCGGCAGAGTCCAGTCAGGGTTTGACCCGCCGCGGCGGCTAAGTGAGCTAAGGCGTTGCGCGGCTGAGCATGAGATCGCGGGATCGAATCCCGGCCGCGGCGGCCGCATTTCGATGGAGGCGAAATGCAAAAACGCCCGTGTGCTTGCGTTGTAGTGCACGTTAAAGATCCCCAGGTGGTCAAAATTAATCCGGAGCCCCGATTAATTTTGAAGAAGTCGGGGTTTGGTTTACTTAATTTGATTATTGCTAACAGCGGTTTCGCGAATACCCCGGCTGCTGTCTGCATCCTACTGCCCTTGTTTGTTGAGCGTCTTGTTTTTCCAGAGCGGCATAATGCACTGATAGCATCTCTCGCCTCACTACCAAAGGGCCAAAGCAGCTTCCTTCCTACTGCACATCGTTATTTGCTGTCCGTGAATCTGATCGGCCGGGTGGATGGACAGACACATGGAAGAGGACACAAGACACACGAAGCGCCCCCCCCCCTTTTTTTTTGATAGACAGGGAGCAGGCATGCCGATACAATCGCTACCTAACTGTGTGAACACCATGGCTTCAAGGATTTCCCTGGTGCTCTCGTCCTTACTCTGACCTGCAATTAAACTGATGTCCGGTTTCGGTTTGAAAAAGCACATTGTGCGTCCTGTGCCCGTCTTCATGTGTCTGTGTGCGCCAGTGCAAAAACAAGCTCATCAAGAATAGTTCCGAATTCTTACGAACCCATCCACACGTTCAACCTGTTGTGTGGCTCAGAATTACTATTCAGCACAAAGATTCATTCTACGCATAATTCTAGGGCAGCTACGCAATTCAAGGCCATTGAAATAGAAATTGAGAAGGCGACAAAACAACATAACTTGATAGCGAACATAAAATTATACAAAAATAACGAAGCTAGATTTAGGTTGTCCGACAAGGAGAGACTGCTATCTACACTAAATATTGACTTGAGTACCGACAGTAGCCCCGTATACCTTATGAGCAGAGACTGTGTGGAGTGACCACAAATTATTTTCGTCCTCTCAAGAAACACTTCGTCAGAAAATGGTATAACAATGCGTAAAAAAAAAAAAACTTGCACTTGCGCCTGAAAGATGAAGCTTGATAGCGACAGTGAAGTATTAGACAAGTACACGAAGTAAGCTTCGTAGTTTTATCGGCCGTATTAATTGTAGGAAACACAGGATTACTAAGTCAGATAACCAGCATGCTCTCATGCGCGCACAGGCAAACATCAACAGATCTCGCTCGATGACCGCGAACACTCGCTGTCACAACACTGGCCTGATGAAGAGCGCAAACAGAGGGGAGCGAACCATAGGCTCTGACTACGGGGGTGCTACGAGGCCTGAGCCCCTCCGAGGATCTACGGAAGCGCAGAGCCCTACCCCCTTCCCCCCCCCCCCCCCCGGGGGGGGGGGCCCGGCGATGCCGAAGCCGACTCCCTCCATCTACAGTCTCATTACCAGAGTTCTGTTACCCACATCATTCAATGTTTCTTTTGAGTTGCCTCTACCCTATCACCTAAAATTTTATTGTGGCTAAAAGGGTACTGCATCATTGTTGGCGCGCACGTGCACGGCTTCTATTAATATACTTTTGCTTTATTCCTGCAAATCCTGACAACAGGAAGACAAGCGCATTAGAAGCACCAGCGGCAGCTACCTCCTCCGTCTTTTTTCACTTCAACATTTTCTTTAAGTTTCCGCTGCGAACACCATGCACAGACGCCATATTTTTAAATGTATACACAGGACAAACTTTATTATTTTATTTTTAAGAGAAGAAGGTAGCCAACTAACAATTATTTCTAATGGTAAGGATAGCTTATGCCTAGAGAATGAATATGCTGTTGTATGTTAACCTCGCTTCAAATTGCTTTGCGTGCTTTTTTGACAATGAAAAAACCTGCGGACTTCAGTGACCACTTCGGCAGTGTCTTTTATCAACGGCGTGTGAAATGGCTGTGAATGAATGATATGGGTCTCAATATTGCTTCTATTTCCAGTAGGCAATTCTAACAGCTCATGAAAAAAAGCTCCTAGCAATCTACAACATTTATTAGGGACGGAAACATCACCATTTCAATGCAGAGGTCATATATATCTATATAATTCACTCAGTAACCAAAATGAGGCCAAGCCGGATTCACTCGAAATCAGAATCAATAGCAGTCATGCACAGCAGCACTTATACTCGCACTTACAATAAAAAAATAATAAAGAGGCTGCAGTTTCGCCGGAAAGGCTAAGCAGTATTAGTGATAGCGAAGCATAAGGCACCCATGTAAGGGCCGCACCCCCAACATGACATCCAATATTTAAAAAAATCCAACCGAGAAGCAATCGCGTTCAGCACGCTGATTCCGATCGCGTTCAACCGCGAATTTTCCCGCACAGCGTACTTTCGCGCGTAGCTACTGAATGACATGAGGAGGCGATCGCGTAAGGCGGATTTCATACGCGTAGTTGAAAAAATTATATAAAATGGCCAGGTCCCTTGTAAGGCTCGTCAAAATCGCGACAAAAAAGGGCTGTCCTTAATTACTCGAGTCTATATGTTAGTTAGATTGCTCATATGAATTGGAGTAAACATTCACTTACTAACCAAATCACAAGACGTCGTGTAATGCACGAACCTTGTAAACCTGTAAATATCTCACTGTATCACCTCGAGAACTCGCTATCACAACGCTGGCATTATGAAGAACGCCGGCAGCGTGGGCGAACGGTTCGTATACACAGTCGCGCGATTCACCGCGACTCTGTAAGTTAGATTCATCATTATCATCTTCCTATTTTATTGCGATAGCAATTATATGGAGAGTCCAAGCGGATTTCTGTCGTCGCTGTTGCCGTCGCCATCGCTGAGAGGTTCCGTATGAAGTCGAACGGCGATGAAATCGTCGCCGCGCGCCGTATGCTGTGTGTGCGACTGAAAGCGCGCCTCCCTCGGGCGCTTTCACGGTGAGCGAACGCACGGCGGAGAGCATATGCGACTTATTCCGTCGCGCAAAAGGCCGTGGGGGGACGGGAGCGAGAGAGGGGAGGAAGGGAAGGCAACGTTTAGCTGCGGCGCCAAATGCGTATCTATACAAAAAAGTTGCGAGGCGAAAAGATGTAGTAAAGATTCTGGCGCTGCTCGACGAGTGTCTCGTTATGATCTCGTCGAAAACCTCCGAGCCGCCGCCAGAGGCACCGGCAACAGTCACCTCGCCGCGCGCGTTCAGTGCGAACGCGGGCAAAACGCTGACGGCGTCGACAACAGTTCTGCGTGTTGCTGGTGCTGCTACATGTCCAAGTTCACACAGCTGAGAAAACTACTATTCTTACTCCGTATAGCTAGCTCTCTACTAATTTGCTGTCGCAATTGATGCTTCTCCTTTCGGGTGGAACTGCGAATTTTTTTATGTCCACTGCAGAACGACCTCCGTCAGAGATCTCCAATTGCCCCAGTCTCTTAACGTAGACTAGGGGATCTGTAACACTAGGGGTGCGGAAATACAGCCCGTAAAGGAAGACAGTGAGCATGAAGTCAGAAGCCATCCCTGCTCACCCTTTATCATTGCACCCACCAATGATTACCAACAATGAGATGTGCCACGCGGGCTGGGTAAGCGTCAGCCGCGCTCAGTCATTCGCAGCTACGGCAGGGCCAGAGGAGAAGACGCGCGCACTCCTTTCCACGCGCGTTTGATCACGTGACCTTCAGCTAACCCGAATATTGATCGCATGGGAAGATAATGCCCATCAAGCCGCCAGCCTTTTCGGCTCACTGTTGCGTGCTTTTTCTCGCACTCACAGTGTGTGGGTCGCTCATTCATATGGCTTTTGGACTTTATACGGAATATCACGGCGACGATGACAGTGAAAATTTGCTGGAGTGTCGATACAATTGCTATAGCAATAACACGAGAAATAGAAAACATGCGTCGAGCTCGCTTCTACCATGGCTGCGGAAGTCGCAATGTGCACCAGCTCCAAACACAGCACGAGCACCAACGACAAAGCGAACAGTGGGCACGTCGCTTATCGTTACTTCTCCAGAACCCGACTGAAGCTGAGAAGGAAGCGTATTTTCCACTGCTAAGCACCAGCGGAAACATACACTAGGCGCTTGGGGAGACAGCGTGCTTGAAGGGACCAGCCATCTAGAATTGCCCAAGCTTGAACCTGGCGCAGATTACCTCCAAAATAAAGCGCATGACCCACGTATTCTATGGCAGAGGCAGGAAAATAGCAGTTGTGGACCCGTTTGTTCTAGTTGCTAGGCAAAAGAAGACTCCACGCCGCTATCAAGAAGGTACCTCAGCTCACGTGTTTCCATCAGCGAGTGGCATGTACCGCCAGAGGTTCTATGAAGTACTTGGCACCGTGCTGTCTTCGTTAAGCAACAGGTAACCACATGAGATGTGGCAGCATAGGTCGCACATTGAGCAGTTTGTCATAGGGAAAGAAGACGAAGCATATATTACAAAGTTCTACGGTGACGCCCTTGAACCAAGACGCCTGATTTTGCACAGAGATATGCTGATTGATATTGTAAGCCAGCAAACGTCGGCACCATTGCGGACATTCAAGGAGCTCGTGCACCGGTTTTCGGGTTACAAAGGCGAACACCTGCGAAGCCTTTTGCCGGAAACGGTCAAGCTAAAAAAATTACCTGGACGATAACGGTCCCGTCGAGCACATCTGAGAGGTTCTTTTCGTATCTTTGGCGACTGAAAACGTACTTGCGGTCGACGTCTGGACAAGCGCGTTTTAACCACCTTGCAATTTTGCACGCCCATAAAGAACTCTCCCGCAAACTCAATTTGAATAATAATGGCGACGACTTCATTTCCTGATAAAGTGCCCGAATGAACACATTTTCACTGATGGTGAAACCATCGCATCAGACAATGAACTGATGTCTTTAATAGGAAAGAGGAAGGCGCCAACTCACAAGTCAAAGGAAACAACCTGGCTTCGAAAACAACGCAAAAAGATATACTAAGGAACGAAAATGGGATACATAACAGCGCAAGCAGGGTGAGGCCTTTTGGATATGCAAAGACGCTTGGTTGCGATAATTGTAAAACTCCCTAGTCTATGCTGTTATTTTTATATTCCCTAGTATATTAGTAATTTTTATTCGTCATATGCTGTATTAGCTGCTCAATAACGGAACCAACGCTATTCGTATACTTGCTCTCGAGTCCTATCGCGCTTTTGAGATGTCGCTGTGCCCTATTTATTTATAATTATACTTATTTCTGCGCCTTATCATTTATTGCTCTATAATCCGTTATTCCGCCGCCTGCAAATAAATGAACCAAAGGACATAAGGCATGTTTTTAAAAGTACTTATGCTAGTGCGTTAATGAGCCACATTGTTTTACGAAAATAGTTCTAGTCATAAGTTTTGTTTAGAAATTGCTACATATAGTGTGTAATTTTTATATATGTTATGACTTATCTTCTCAGCTGACCTCTAGTCAGGAAAATAGTTTTTGATTGTATCTTGGTGTTTTAAAACTTTCACAAGGGGGTTACATGGCTTTTTTTTATTGAGGTATATTTATGCGACTTAATACGCACAAAACACATATGTCTCCATAACGTATGTAACTGAATCCGCTTGTGCCATGGCTCATCAGAGAGGCCAGTCTGGCGGTGATGCGAGGGCACTCATGCTGTAAAACTGAACGCTCTCCTACTTTGAGGTCATGTAAATACTCATATAAGGCAATCACTTAAGTGAACAATACTTCGAGGTAAGACGAAGTTGCAAATGCAACTGCAACTGCAATAGATGCGGTTGGGGTACATAAAGCTGGTCGAACCCCAGCCCCCCCCCCCCCCCCCCCCCCCCGCCAGTCGGTACTATGAACACTTTCCGCCTACGGACCGAACGCTTCGCGCTGCCTCTCGCGTCAACGCGTATCCGAGACTTGAGATTACGTGATCTGCAGTCACTAGGCGCGCGTGGCAAGTCAACGCTCATGAAGTCAACACCGATCTAGACTGACCCAAGCTTTGCAACCGCCTGAGATTGCCTCCAAGATAGAGATAGGGCGCGTGGATAGACGTGCGCAGCAACGGCCGGGCTACAAAAAGATGCATAAGCTCACCTGCCCGCTTAGCGCGCTCTTGATAATGTGACTTTCAACAGTGGGCGCGCTATAAGATGGTGCGTATCAAGACACTAGCCTTGTTGGCACACCCTCGCAAGCTTGCCATCGCACCCACCGCATACAGCGTGCGGGGCACGATTGTATCTTAACCCACTTCGACTTGATGCGGAACATCACGGCGACTACGAAAATTCGCCTTGAGTGTAGCTTTGATTGATATCGCAATACTATACAAATAACAGGTGTGACGAATATTTACCTTTTCATTATCCATACCAAGCTTTTGAATAGCGATGAAAAGTGCTACATCTGATTTATTTCAAAAATAGAAAGCAATGAAGTTATGTAAAAAAATGCTTTATATGCATATATTTTTTATAGGTGGCAACTCATGCACAATGGTAACTCTCAGCTATTTCTGCTCTCCGGACATGAATCGTTGCTGTTCAAGCTTAAATGACGCAAGCCAAATTCAATTAACCATTAGAGCTGACACAAGCATGGCAGCAACTTCCCCAACTTGTTGAGAAACTGTGGCAAGCCTACAAGCAACTGCAAAATCGCCTTTATTATAGGTTTCTTTTGATGGTGCAATAGAACATGTAATGAATAGAGAACATCAACAATCCACGCAAGACGCATTTATCAGATAGCATATATACACTTTTTTAGTAGGTGGTACTTGTCATAGGCGGGCTAAATACTATATGCATACACAAAAAATAGCGATTCTTTCACAATTACCGAAGACCCGTTCACTTTGAGCGTTCATGAATTGAAGAGCCCGGTGCGAGAGTCGCATTTGCCACCGATGCAGAGAGACGGTGGGAAACACTGCACTGCAGAGACACTGCAGAGAGACACAGATCCACGGAATGATAGCTGGCTGAACCAGCTTTATCTCGCACTAGCTGGAACATGGTAATCCCAGGAGAAAATAGAATAGCCAGCACGCTCCCTTCATTACATGGCAGATATTTGCGAAGTTCTTCAGATTGTATGCCTTACCCTGGTGTCCACTCATCTTCTGCTGGCGCAGATGTAAAGTACTGAATTTCTTCTCGATGCATGCTGACACTGAAAGGCAGCCACTGCTCAAACTTGTTGATGATTGTGCTCACACACCTTGCGGTCCATCAGGGCTTGAACGCTGAATTGAGTTTGTTCACTAAGCACCATCACACATTGTCACTGTCGTAGTTATTCGTGTATGTGAATAAGGACTACACAACAAAAATTAAACAGCAACACTGCACAACTGTCTGCTGTTCGGAGCAGTGGTAGGAGTTGCAACAAGCGCTGATCCACGCCAATAAACACAGAAATAAAACATTTGTTTTTTTTAATTTACACAACTCTATCTCCAAGGTTATTAGTATCAGACACTTGGAATGCCATCTTCAATGTGAAAGTATTCGCACATCCCATTAATAAATCTCACTTCGATACTGGCCTTCACAGTACATGGCTACCGCTCAAGATGGCACATATGACTCGAAGAAATCAGCAGATACACAACAAAATGCCTGTCGTGTGCGCTAAGCATCCATTCTACGTGGCCTCATGTTATCAATAGAGACGGCTTTGGCGCTTCCCGGATATTAACTAACGTCGGAGAACACTGAGACAACATACGTTTCTTGGAGCATTTTCGGCAGCTAATTTGCTCAAATGATGCTTAATGACTTTATGGTTAATAATGTCAATCGAAATTATTCCACCTTGAGCAAGGTGCTAAACATAATTCTACTCTGTACCAATGATATCAGAGCAGTCTCGACAACGAAGGTGATTTCCGATGCTTTCACCCTAGGAAAACTGGTTCAAATAACTAACGTCCACGTTTATGTGTTTTCGGGAATGACTTTAGGAATGTTGTTTAGTGATGCCCACGTTTAGTTATGCACGAACATTATACCTTGCTTATGTAGCAGATATTTCGGCTTGTTGGTGCATCTCTGACGAAGAGCGCTTGAACAAGGGATTGCAATATTTTTTTGAGGCAACTATCTAAAACGGTGTTGTTTTATCAAAGGCTCGCGAATAGTTAGAAGCTACATCGCGCAGCTGCCGGCAGTATTAATTTCGAGTAAGGCAACTTGTTAATAAAACGCTTTAAGTCGATCATGCAATGTGAATGCTGGAAAAACGAAGCTGCCGCCACTATATTGTATACAAGGGAAAGTTGGTCACCTTGCTTCATTTTATGTTTTGTTAGTAGTGGAAACACGAGAACTTATATGGCAAGATCGAGCAACGGATTCACTGCAGCTTTTCTTTTGATGCGTAACAACGCCACCGAGCTGTTGACACAAGGGAAACTGCGAATGTGCAACGGTCACCCTAATTATCATGCTAAAAGTGCCACCGCTTTAGCTTCGTGCAATAAAAAAAAAAGCGCTGCAGCAGACATCCTTCACTGTATTTGTTGATGGTAGAAAAGTGAATATTGTTTGCGCAAATTTAACAATTGACCTTTTCTATAAGAATGGAAAGTGAGGAATGTTTTGCTAACGCTGCACTAAAGGCCGTCGAGGGTCGAGCTCTGTGCCAAAGCCATGCATGGGCCACAAACAACTCACAGAGACAAGTGCAGCCGGTACCGCGATGGTTGTTGACATGCGCGTCATACGCTCGGTCACTCAAACAAGTTGTTGAGAACACTCAAAATGTGGTGTTGCGAACACAAGCTCTCTTGAAACTCGGTTTCGAAAGTGCCTACTTGATAGCCTACACAGAATAGAGTAATTGGACTATAACTTATTGCCAATGCCTACAAGATATCTATGTACTTGAGGTCTGAAGCACAATACAATCCAATCATAATAGTCAAGCAAAAGTATGATTTCCATGAGATACTAATCAAGTAATACGGACTTATGTATGCTTTTTTTGAGGCTCTTATTGGCGAAAGCGTACCTGCGCTTAAGGAAGAATAAAATGTTGATGATCGAGCCGCTCGTTTCGTGAAGATGCCGCAACAATAACCACTAATTTATCAACTTTTCGACCTATGCTGCCTTGCAACTGATACAGCAGCCCAAAATCGCGAATGTCAAACTTAGATTGAGTAAAATAAAAATCCACTTGGCATTAAACCTTCACAGGTCGTCATGTGGTGAATTGTTGTTCAAGGCACCATATATAAGCCGCCTGTATTTGGAAATTATGGTGGAGCGCACACCAACGGGGTAATTATTGCCCTCCTCGTTTCAAAGCATCATTGGACAAACTAAACGTCTTCATAAAAAGTGAATAAGACAAGCCGCGCCTTACATCTATTGTAAACACTAGACGAATTTTCATTCATGTAAACATTTTCATGATCTTACGGATAGGTCTTATTAATTTTGTCAGAACTTTACGTAAGAAGTCTGTCATCTGTAGAAATAGGTCTTGCGTAAATGACACTATCAAAAATGTTCGTCAGTTCATTCAAGCGTGTTAGAGTCCATTTGGCCACTGTTACATTAGGACCCTGGTAAATATGTTCTACGCTCGGGTATGGAATTACCAAATTATACGTTACGCACGTTTACAAGGCGCATAGCCCAAAACACGAATTTAACTTTGCCAGCAATGTTAATGAAGCATACAAAATAGGAAATAAAAACATTCTGAAGAACCAACCCTGGTTCCTATCCAAGAATGCGTTTAGCATGCTTTGGGAGGTGGTCATCTGTAGCAATCTGTTGCACTGTGTGTTATGGGTGGCCTCCGCTTACCACCGTGCTTTACCTGTACATGAAAGCCAAACAGGAATTCAAAAGCCACTTCCTCAAGGACAAGTTTGGAACCCCGTGCAGTGTGTGCGACCACCTCTGGTCGCATAGGTGCACAATATTAAAATGACGGTGTCTGTGTCTTCGACCAGAGGTGCAATGTCTTAAAACAACAGCGTCTCAAAACGCTAGCTGTCGCGATGGAAGAATGCGAGAGAAGGAAAGAATACCGCGCCATGCTACTGCGTGGTACCACACAGTACCAGCAGTCACGTCACTGCCACCGGTAGCATCGCACGGTGGTACCTTACCACTTCGTGGTTTCTACCGCTGCGCTAGACTGCACTATTTTAGGAATCGGCGCGCGAAAATGGGTTAGACAGTCACAAGAAATCGCCGTTAGTTCCCAAAGAACGCTAAACGCATTAAAAATGAGAATGACATGTGACATGCTCAAGATGGAGTGACACTTCTTGTGTGATTTGACACAAATTCTCAGGGAAACGTGGCTACCAGATGGGGCATTAGATGAGGGTAATACAATTTGCACAGCGTTTTACGGAACAACACTACACGGCATCACACAGAACCTAAGCTTCGACGTAGTTATGAAAGACATTCGGCTTTCAGCCTGTTTTCACGCATGGGACTCCTTACTTCACCTGATGATAGAACGATGGCTTAAAATTGTTCCAGATTCATTACTTCTTGGAAAAATCACTGATGTTGGAAATTTGCGCCTGCTTTTGAAGCCACTGAAAGAGTGGTCTCCAAATGGAGAATCCACCTTACACTAAATTTGGGTTAACATCCTGATATCTTTAAACGTCACTGAGTAAAAGAAATGTCCAATGCCCGTACGTAAGGCGTGTCTTTGCTTCAAGGGATCCATGCCCGGTGGGTGTGCACAGATGAAAGTTCTTGTCCCGAAGGGCTTCCGCACAATGGTAGTAGACAGTGGCGCATGATGGCATCCACACAGCAGTGCCGCATTCTGCACATGGAAGCATCTGCTGACAAACGCAGGCAGGAGGATCACACGTATGTTAGTGGCCTTTCCTTTGAGCTCGAAAGTTGCTTGCCGCTATCAGTGGAAAGGACGTATTTACACTCTGGGTTCATTTCGCTCATTTCACTTCCTTCGTCGGCACTGGTTGCAGCTCTCGATTCTGGTTTACGCGAACCTGCGAACGTGAACACAATTGCATGCAAAATAAGGAAGAGTGAAATGTTTCCTAAAATTGTATGCACAAACATTCAATAGTTAACACAGCACCAGAACAATACCGTTGCCGTTAACACCAATACCATACGCCATCTGTGAACATGTGGCAAGGTGTACGGAGCGCAAGCGCGGCTGTCACATGGCTAATAGGATATGCTAAAACGCCGTCCCAAGGAGAGCTATTGATTAGCAGCTGGCGCGGTCACTTCTGGATTCGCGAGCCGCGTTGAAACCCAGACTGAAAACATTGATAGAAAGGAAAATTTGTAAAAAACACTTTAACATATTAACTAGAAAACATTAACAAGTGCGACTGCTCTCCGACAATGCCATAATCTATGTACTCATTACTTCATGTGCAATACTAATTTTTTCTTACCATTTAGCAAATCCCATATGTGAAAAACCTATGTATATGTTATAGAGCTACTACTATCGTGCTACTTTGCTAGTTCATCTCCTCTTTTATTGTACCAGCTTCTACATCTGATACTTCTGGAACATAGTTTTGATTATATATATCCTTTTTATTCCACCCAACAAATATCATAGCATACGAATAATACATGAGGTAACACACTGAAAAGCTTTACGCATGTGTCGACTTCAAACGGATGCATCTGAAAGGGTGCCTAATGGCAACGCATAACGCGCAGAACTACCAGTAAAAAGGTGTCTGCTTTACGTGGAATGATTGAAGGAAATGGTCACTATTGTGGCGACAGTTTCTTTCGTAATTTTATGCTGCCCGCAGACGGCCTGGTTTTTGATGCGACAGCGAGGGCGCTGTTTATATAGACCCATCTACCGGGCCAAGAAGATAAGTGACAACTCAGTCTCTTTCTGTTTTCTTGGTTACATTACATATATAATTTTGTGAAAACACATGCATAGACCACGGAAGACTAAGAAGTACACATTTACTATGAGAAATGGGAAACTCCTAAGTTATTGTATTTTTTTTACAAAAGGAGAAAGATTGCTAATTGTATTTATTCTGCTGTGGTCTAATTATAGAGCGAGGAGAATTGCACAATTAATTACAATTTGAGGAAGCTTTACCAGGTATCTACCCATAAAGTTTTACCCTTTGAGGCAGTAGGTAATGTAGGAGAGCACTACAAGAAATTCATGCCGAATCATCGCCTGTAACCAGTCTGTTACGCAATCAGCATATTACAGAGAATAAACTAAACTGTAACAAATTTGGAAAGTATAATTTTCGCATCACCAAACATCACGGGGTACCTCAGTTACCCGGCTGAGCCTGAGAGTATCTTCGAGCGTGAGCTATATTTAAAGCCTACAACATTTGCCGAAATCTACACATCTCACAAATAATTTACCAGAAAATCCTGCAATAGGTAGCATAGACAGTCTGCGCAATATGTTCCGTGGTTCTGTACAGTAGATTTATTTTATTGCGATAGCAATTATATGGACACTTCAACCGGATTTCTGCCGTCGTCGTCGCCGTCGCCTGTGAGGTTCCCTATAGATAAAATCTGACATGCGCGCGACTTTTGTTTTCTCTCACGATATGGCAACATAAAGTATCAATCTCTCAATTCCTATTCAACAGTATTTGTCATATTGTACCCGAACGTTATCAATAGCTTCAGAACTTACCTTTGTCAAGCTTTAATCTTGTTCTGTACTTTATAAGAAGAGCGATGACGACCAAGAGGAAAGCAAGAACGACGCCTGTTGTTACAAGTAATCCCAGAGGCGAACAGCAAGGCTTCTGTTGCTCGACACCTGCAAAAACATAATGTGCAGTATCAGCTTTCCAGTTATCTTTTTTTGACACACGTGCTCATCGTTTACATAATGAACAACCAAGTAGTGTCCACCAAAAAATAAACACCTATACCGATTCGCACCTTTATAGCTTCTTCTCTCTGAACTCTAGCTTCCTCCAGTTTCCTGATCTGTCCAGCTAGTGCACTAGCGGAAGCGGGTGTCGTAAAAGTAACGCAAGAAGCAATGCTCTTGGTTTCAGATTCCGTCAAAAGTAGCTCTTTCCCACAGTTGTACAAGCGGCTCCTAATCCTGTCCAATAGAAGAAGCTGCTCAGTTAAACAGCCTATTGCAAAGACTTCAGCGAGCGAACCATAAAGGGGAAGCTGGCATGGCGCACCGGTTATGCCAAGCTCTTAGGCATAGCGGTAGTTAGCTAGACTGCTTGTGAAACCTTGCTGTACCTGTCGTGATGTACTACATAACAGGGGACAAGCGAAACTGAGACGCTATTCGAGAACCAAGTATGAAATTGCAATATGTGCGCCTGATATCTGGTGAACCCGGACTCTCAGTTATTCTACGGGCTCTGAACGAATCTGACTTTTACCATGAAAAAAGAGTTGAGAAAAATTTATGTGCGATAGGACGTACGTGGTGTGGTTAATCCTAAGTGCGGGTCTTTTGAACACCCTAAGATTTATTATTTGTCTGTTATCAGTAAAGGCTCCAAGCCACAAGTAGGCTGCCAGAGATGACGCAGTGAGGGTGCTGCCGGTTATTTTTTGCCACCTGGACATCATTAACAGGCACTAAGAAACTAAATATATGCAGGAGGACGCTTTTCCGTTCCACTCCAACCGCGGAGGCCGATGTCACGGCCGAATATCGAACCTAAGACTACAGGTTTAGCAGTGCAATGCGACAGCCACTAAGCCATCGCTGTGGCTGACAATGCAAATTTCCAAGTCATGTGTTAGTATCTGACAGCCGCTCTTGCATGGAAATTCTTAAGAGCGTCTAAATGCTAATCAGGAATTGATTACGCACATACAGGTTCGTGCTTTTCATTAATAGTAAACGGGGACGGAGAACATGAAACATTGTAGCTCTCTCGGGTGTGTAAATATTAGAAAAGTACACAGCTTTACTGCAAAAGAAATCTAGAACATCGCCGCACGATATGACAAATAATATCAGAGATTCAGAGTTTAAAGGGACACTATAAGTAGGTATGTGAAGACCTTACTGCGTCAATTTTTATTTCCTCACGATAAAAGTTATTTCATGGTTGCGATTTTTTGACCCGACAATGCAGCGTACCATATATTATACACCATATTGTTACGGATACATCTTATGACTCCAAAGAATTGCATAATACCTTGTAAAAAGATTCCATCTATCAGAAAAGTTGACACGTTGCTGTCATAAATAAATGCAGTGTATTTTCACAGCAGCTGCTATAGTACACGCGCCTACGAAACATGATGACGTTATCCTTGATTGACTAAATGATGGCTTCAGTATCTGAGCCGCATCCCTCGAGACGCGCGTTGCATGCAACAATAACAAGCGTGCTGAGAGCCTTACCCGATCTCAGTCTCTCTTCCGAAGCAAGGAGCGTAGATGTCTTGAGCTGGACCAGCTTAAACTTGCCGTTTTGGTTGACGAGGTAGAAGGCGACCACGTACTCTGTTCCGGGTGATAAGCTGGACACAGCGAAGGAGGGCGCCTCGGAGGTGGCGTTAAACACGATCCGGTCTAGGAGGGCGTCCCGAATTTCCAGCTGAAAGGAGTTGAGCTGCCGGAAAGTGGACGCCTCTGCAGCCACCAGGTCGGGAGGAAGAGAACCGCCGTTGGCGCCAGCAGCCGTGGAACCGCGCCTTTGGCAATCCACTTGCATGCCAGCATCCGTCACGTTACTCACGATGCAGTTGTACATACTGCTCAGGGGACCTGCAAACGGTAGCGTCCGGCGGAAAATAGCATCAGCGAACTGCAGCGCGGGAGTGCGCTAATATTTGAGTCCACTGAAGAGGTTATAAACTTACACCGCACAAGGACCGTTCCCATTAAAACTATATGCTATGCAGAATATTGTCAGGTGAGCGTAATAGCAAGCAGTGATAAGATTACCACCATTTTATTTCGAACAGTATTTACAGCATAATAGAACCCCTTGATGCATCAATATTTTGATCGAGCACTACGGCTGCGGCAAAAGATCTACGATGAATCCAGAGCTCTCGAGAATTATTGGGGAAAGCTCTCTCAGTTACTCAGATAAATTACTGACCTTCAATTCTAACGACGACTTCCATTAAGTGAATTGTGGGGTGGTTTTAGAAGCACCCCGATTCACCACTAATTTATCTTGTGCAGTAATTCATCCAAGTCATAAAACAAGTCGCGAGATCTGAGAAAATCCGACGTGATGACCCAATTGCCCACCGCTATTGGAGTGCTTCATGATCGCAGTGCAGTAGAGTCCCAAGGTTTAAACATATGCACGGGGAGTGCCAGCAAACTTTAGCCAAGGTTTAAAAGATGCCGAAGCACTCTATAAGAGGCCGACCAAATGCATTTCGTTTGTTATTTTATAATTGTATGTAGCAAGTTCCGGTATTTCTTGTATTCTGCTTGATTTCATAATTAGTCAAAATCAGTTACTACACTTCGCAAGCATTATTTCCAGGGTAGAAGTTTCAATGAGAAATTGTAGAGCGTTCTAGGAAACATCTAATTCAACTTCTACCTTACCACTTCTTACTTAATACTATTTATTGCATGTTAACGAAAGCCCGCGAAATACGAAAAAAAAAAGAAAAGAACGTGACATACCCGCTTCCGGGTTGCGATTGCAGTGCTCTGAAACGTGCCGCGTTTACATAAATAGCGCATTTAGCCTGGTGTGCTACTTGTGTGCTTATCGCTGTAATGAAGTGCTGAGAGGGAAGCCAATCGCTGGCTTAAATCGTGCAGCCAATGTCTTCGTCACTGCCCTGTGACTTTTAAGCAGTAGCGCAGCAGCACACCAAGCTAAATGTGCCGTACGTTAATGCGCGCCAAGTTTTAAAGCACGGCAATCGCGGCATACAAGCGGGCATGTCACGTGATTTTTTACACCAAAGCTGTATATGCTTAGGCGAGACGGCCGTCCGTGCCCAGTCCGTCTGTGGTAGGAACCAGTGCGCATGCGTGAAAAAAAGAAAAACCGAGTTGGAAAGGAGTCAGGAGCAAGTAGAGAGGGAGTGTCCTTGCCTTTCACCTCGAAATATCACGTGTTGATGACGATATACACCCTCGCGCGTATTTCGATTTGCGCCCCCGTACAGCGCTCGACCGCTGGCGCCACGCTGCGCCGCTCGCGCGTACCGCGTTTCTAGGTGGTTGCTTTCGCCGAGGGCGCTCGAACGCAATCATATGGTTCGCATGCTTGCAAGCCTGGCAAGTATGGCTGTGTGGCTGTGTGGTTACGGCGCTCGCTTCGGGATTATACGTACGCGGGTTCGAATCCCGCCCTGGTTCGACTTTTTTTTATATCACGCTTTTTTTCTTTTGTTTTCCTGTCTGTTTGCCAGCGCGGTAGTTTGAACCCCGGCGCCACGGCGGAAGCCGTGGTGCCGGGCGCCGACGCGAAGTGGCCGTCGTTGGGGTGTTGCGGAGCGCAGCGTAGCAGCACCCCAAATAAAAAAATACTGCTCCAGTCAGGTAGACTGCTCCCTCCCTGATAGTGAGATTATATTTGGATCATCAAAACAGTGATGCGTTTATGAATACCACCGATCCCCTAACAGAGTCACCCCCAACCCAGCGTGTTCTCCGTCAACGCCTCCTCCGTTCCAACCGCGGCGGCTAGAAACATGGTACGCGCGAGCGGCGCAGCGCGGCGCCAGCGGTTGAGCGCTGTACGGAGGCTGAAATTGAAATACGCCACCCTCGCAGCGTCAGCGTGGAGTGCACACGCGCCAAGTGTGAGGGAGCAAGAGGAAAGGGAACGTCTGTTTTTTTTCGCTCCCGTTCTCCCTAGGAGCAGCTTGCGTACGAAGAACGGCGCCGCGAACAGCGCCGTGAGTCCGCCCGCCGCCGCCGTACCGCCAATGCCAAGCGTGTCCGTGTCTTCATTGCTCGGCATAAAGGGGCGCGTAAATTGACAAATAATTGTGGTGTTGAGAAACGCTTTAATATACCCGCGTGATTAAGCTTAAAAAAAAACCACCCTGGCCGCCCCTTTTTAGCTTCGCTGGTCAACCATCTTCACAGGGCGTAAGGGCCGAACAATTTGTTGTCATGTTTCGCGGGCTTTCTTTAGTTGGAAATTTATTGTGGTGTCGTATATACAAGTGTCAAAGCATAGTGTTTCCTACAATTACTAGAGGGAACTCTGGCGCGCGATCGTTCCGCCACCATGGGAATGATGGGTAGCTGCATAGATTCGTCTGATCTTCGTGCGGGGGGCTTCAGCCTTTCTTGTGCCTTCGTTTGTTGTGCTTAATCTGGGCCTAAATTGACACAAATTTTAAAGCAATTTATACTTTTTTTTGCATGAAATCTTGACCTGTCCTATGCCAAGTTTTCTTCTCACTAATTTCCATGCTGCGTCCATATTTTACGGCTTCCTCAGTCTTTCCCACGTTAAAATGTCGAATATCTCTTACTATCTTTTGTAGACCAGTTTTGACAGTTCCGCGAATTCTATTTGATCTCTTGAGTTTCACACTTTCATGCTTTTTCGTTTCTTCATTAGGTCATTTGTTACTTGGAAGGGCTTCCCTACTGTTTACCTTGGGGCATTACCTCCCACTTGAATTGCTGCTTCTGAGATCAGCCTAGTTACTGTTTCATTTATTACCTCTATGTTATCTTCATCTTTCTGTTCTAAAGCTGAATATTTGTTGGCGAGCACCAGCCTGAATTGGTCTGCTTTTACCATTACTGCGTTTAGGTTGGCCTGTTTCTTTTCGAATAATTTTACTCTTTCTCTCTTCAAATTGAGAGAAATCCTAGACCTCACTAACCTATGGTCACTGTACTTTACCCTACCTAACACTTCTACATCCTGCACTATGCTGTGATCGGCAGAGAGCGTGAAATATATTTCATTTATTGTTTCTCCATTAGGGTTTTTCCAGGTCCACTTCCTGTTGCTACGCTTCCAGAAGAATGTATTCACTATTCGGAGCCTATTTCTTTCCGTGAATTTTACCAACATCTCTCCTCTTAATTGTGTTCCTTGAATCGATGCCGTAGTTGCCAATTGCTTGTCCGCCAGCCTGCTTTCCCCCCACTTGTGCATTCAAGTCTGCCATGACTACAGTATACTGAGTTTTCACCTTTCCAATCGATAATTCAACATCTTCATACAACTGATCTGTTTATTCATCATCATGACAAGAAGTTGGGGCATAGGCTTGTACTACCTTCATTCTATACCTCCTACTCAGCTTTATTACGACTGCTACCCTCTCATTAATGCTGTTGAATACATCAATGTTGCCCCCTATGTCCTTATGGATTAGAAATCCTGCCATGTATTCTCTCTTATCTGGAAGACCTTTGTACCAGAGGACGTGGTCATTAGTCAGCACTGTATAAGCCTCACCAGTTCTTCCAAACTCTCTAAGACCAATAATATCCCAGGCAATGCCTGCTAATTCCTCAAACAGCCCTGCTTAACTAGCTTCACTCGAGAGAGCTCACGTGTTTAACGTCGCCAGGTTCAGTTTCCAGTGGTGGCTTGTCCGGATCCAGAGATTCTTAGCACGCTCTGCCGCGTCGCAGGTCTGACCACCGCCTTGGTCAAGTACACCGCAGCCGCTGGAGACTCAGGGCCATCAGTTAATTGCAGGGGCCATGAGGGAAGTAGCGTCCGAATACCGCTCCAAGGAGGCGAATTCCCGTTCTGGTGAGGGAGTGCCTTTGTTGAAGTTTAGTGGGTCTTCCTAATTTGGTTGCACCTGGACAAGTATAGCCCCTCTGGCTCTCGGCATTTTTTTTTCTAGTGGCAAGAGCTTCGAGTGACACTCTTGTTTCTTGCGCAGCACTTCCCGTTCACCTCCTTGTACGACCGGCGATGGAATTCGAAAAAATTAAAAAAATATAGTTCAGTAGAAAATTCATGGGTTTAATTAGAAATATATTAGAGCATAATTTTAGTTACAAGTTCGCATTAGATTAAGTATAGATACCAGTAGTCATACAGCCACTGCGTAATTAAGGAGTACAGGAGGCATACGTGAATATCTTAGGAAATATACACAAAGTTTCCACAGCTACATTGGTTCTCCACAAGAAAAGTATAAAGTTACCTATAAAGAAAGGGGACAGGCAAGGAGACACAATCTCTCCAATGCTATTCACTTCATGTGTAGAATAATTATTCAATCTCTTATACTGAGAAGCTTAAGAAGTGAGGATCAACGGCGAATATCTCAGCAACCTTCGGTTTCCAGATGACATTGTCCTGTTCAGCAACAATGGGGACAAATTACAACAAATGATTGAGGACTTTAACCGAGAAAGTGTAAGAGTGGGGCTGAAGATTAATATGCAGAAGACAAAGATAATGTGCAATGGCTTGGCAAGGGAACAAGAATTCGGGATCGCCAGTCAGCCTCTACAGTCTGTAAAGGAGTGAGCTTATCTAGCTGAATTACTCACAGGTGACCCTGATTATGAGAAGGAAATTTACAGAAGAATAAAATTCGGTTGCAGTGCATACGGCAGGCATTGCCAAATCCTGACCGGGAGCTTACCGCTGTCGTTGAAAAGAAAAGTGTACAACCATTGCATTCTACCGGCGCTAACATATGGGGCATGAACTTGGAGGTTAACAAAGAAGTTCGAGAACAAGTCAAGGACCGCGCAAAGAACAGGCCTGCGGGGCACACGCAGCACAGTCACAGCGTAAGCTGGCTGAGCTGCGTAAGAGTAGCTCCAATTTCGGCACCACGCACAACGGGGTCTTCGCGGCAAAGTCTCTTTGCCTCGATTTTGACGAGAACGATCTGAACTGTCCGCCCGGCGTCAACGGCGAGCTGCGGCTTGTAATTATCTCTGCACTGCAGTCTGCTGAGCCCGATGATGCCTGGTTGTAGCCGCGCACGTAGCTCTACGATTCGCTTCTTCAGCAGCGGTTCGTACCTTGCGAGGAGACGCCATAACGTGTACCGAAGAGGTACCCAGAATACGTGGCGCACATCTAACATCGGGATCGCGCCGATTGCCCGCCTCATCTGAATCGCATCTCGCCATCTGCGCCTGCGCGCGCGGTGTTTGCAGGCGCCTTAACTAGATGGCGTCACCATACTGGAGGAGGCTCGGGTCGTTTGCGCCTGCACGCCTGCCTATAGGGCGTGTTTAAGGGCATTTTTCTGCAGCCTGATAGCAAGCACTTGCGTGGCTCAGTGGTAAAGTATCCGACTCCCGCGCAGCGGGCCTGGGTTCGATCCCAGCAGAGACAGGGTACTTCTTTTCGGATTTCCGGCGATAGAGGTTACGTGGCGGCGGCGGCGGCCGACAACATCGCGAACCGAAATGGCTGTTGGAATGAACCCATAACCGCTTACGCTGTAAATTGAATAGGCATAAAGTTAAGAAACAGGAAGAGAGCGGTGTGGATCAGAGAGCAAACGAGGACAACCGATATTCTAGTTGACATTTAGAGAAGAAATGGAGCTAGGCACCCTATTTAATGTGTAGGGTAGATAACCGGTGGATAATTACAGAATGGGTGCCTAGGGTATTTTTTGCGCAGTCGAGGATGGCAGAAAACCAGGTGAGGTGATGGAATTAGGAAATTTGCAGGCGCAAGTTGGAATCAGCTAGCCCATGACAGGGGTAATTGGAGATAGCAGGGAGAGGTCTTCATCCTGCAGTTGACATATTGATAGGTTGATGATGATGACTACTTTTCCCATTTTCAGTTGCTCAAGAAAGTTTCCATTCTTGATCATCGGGTTAATGACATTCGCCAAACGAACAAAAATGTCCGAGGCAATAAGTTTTACTCTTGAGGGACGAATGTTGTCTAAGCCAGCAGCAGTACAGTTTAGTCCTTGTATAACTTGAAAAACTTCGTGTGGAGATATGGGTAGCAGATAAAAATAGTGCAGACACCGTGTGAGAGTAGACCCCAGAGCGGATGCAAATACCTTAGTTTTTGAAACATGCGAAATAAAGGCGTTTGCCATGTCAGAGGTATTTGTGAGTGCACATGTGGCGTCAGTAACTTTTGTGATCGCCGGCTCTGAAGCGTGCTGAGGTGATATAAACATTACTTTGCCAGCTGCAAGTTCTTGTGGCTGTCATTTCAATATTTACAATATGGTTCTGATAACACCTACGCGTTATGTCTCTCAGTAAAATAGACAGTGTCACGAAATTGACAAGTTAAACGGCTGCAATTCTGGTTTCTTACGCTAGTTCTTTTTCTGGATGCTGCGCAGGAGGCCATTGGCAATCCACGGATGTCTAAGAATACCATTTATGAACTGTGATGGACTGGAACATTTTTTGATTGAATCAGGGACTATATCGTATAGCCTACGGAACGGTGAAATAGCGTAATTATCATTTAACACTTCGGCCGCATCAGCGTGAAAGATGAGGCTGCGGAATTTATCCTGCATGAATTCTTGTTTATCTGCAGTCCTAGGCCAATAATACAAACAGTTTTCCAGCAGCAGAAACACGAGATAGTGGTCAGTGAATTGAACGACAATGAAAGTCCGGCAGTTTAGGTTTGTTACATTCGTTAAAATGTGGTCAATGATCGTATTAGTGCCTAAACGAACACTGCGGGTGGCAGTACTAAGTAAACATTCTTGCTGGTTTCCTTGAAAACATTTGACTTAATCAGAACACGAGCTGTCAGTAATATCTATAATGTTTATAATGATGTCACCCACGATTATTATGTTCTTGATTTCATTGTTAGTTCGACTGAGTAGTTCATCGAATTCAATGCAGAATTCAGGGTAGGCTGAAGATGGGGAAGGGCAGTTACATTTGGGCAATGTTTTTTTTTTTTTTTTACCGAAAAGACAAGAGCCATTGACTTCGAGCCAAAGGAATTCGTAGTTATCAATAGAAAAGGCTAAATCATGTCGACGAGTGAACGACAGAGCGTTGTCTACAAATATGGCACTGGACTATAAAACGCAGAAAAAAATGGTTAAGTAGCAATAAAATGTTAGCAGCTGGTGAGTTATGTTTCTAATAAAGCTCTAAAACTATCTTATTGGAAATTATGCCCTAAAGTTAATACTTGCGCAGTTGGTTTATTAATCTTCATTATTCATGCATTTAAGCAGAATGTGCCTAGCTGAATACAGTAGCCAGCAACATGCATTTAGTCGCGTCCACCTAGAGTGCTTCGATATATTTCTAAACATTTGCTAATGTTAGCTCGTACACCCTGGACATATATTTAATTCATGTAAATGACTTCCGCGAATTCTATCAGTGTTAATGTTTAAATTGGAAATAAATAAATAAATAATTCCGAAGTTTTACGTGCCAAAACTACCCTATGTTTATGAGGCACGCCATAGTGGAGGACTCTGGATTAATTTTCAGCACCTGGGGTTGTTTAAGGTGTATACCCAATGGACGGCAATCTGCCGTTTATGCCTTTCGCCCCAATAAAAAGCGGTCGCCGCGGCCGCGATTTGTTCCCGCGCCCTCAGACTTAGCAGTACAACGTCGAAGCCATTGCACCACCATGGCTGTTAAGTAAATAAGTTAGTAATGGAAAAATATGTGCACTTTATGCTCCCTATGAAACACGAAAGCCGTTTTTCAAGGTTTACCAAAGACAATAGAACATGAGAGTCTTGTAACAAATGATGATGACAAGGTAGGGAAAGCCGTGCAATGTCAACATCCCGTGGTCAAACTGTTTATCGGGCACCAGCACGTGCGCAATTTGTTTCTCGGAAGCCACATGCAAGAGTGTCCATTTTTAACGCAGATTGCGGTGGCCTACCACGCGTTCAAATTAGCAGCGTGAATAATATACTAGAGCGTTGCCTAAGATAAAGGTTCTGTACCAAGGCCTCTAAGCGATGGCGTGGTCTACAGATTCGACAACTGCTTTTAATTGCTGCAGTTCTCTCCGGCGACGATAGTAAGCACGGCAGTGCAGTGACTTACGAAATTGACGTCTGAAACTCGGCGCCCTTAAACATACTCAGTGCGGAGATGAAATCCTTCTGCGTGTTTCTAAAATGCGCATAGTATATTTCATAATAAGCCTAGTCAAGACCTGTTTGCAATACATACCGCCTCCACGAGGAGAATCGCGACCTCGCGAACCGTCAAAAATTCGCGAATTTCCCCTGCATTTTCAAGCGAAGCGAGTGTCGTTATCTTCCAGAGTTTTACATATCAGCAGAGTATCCAGACTGCTTGCATATGCTGCGAATGACTTGGGAGAACCAGCCAGCTGGGCTCAAATATTTTTTTAAAGAGGATTGAGTCAGATTACAATCACACATTGATGACAGCACTTTTTCACAATGCATCCTTTTAAAAATAGGTCATATGAAGTCTGACAAATATTGAGTGTCTTTTCTCGCCGCCTTCAATGTTCTTGCCAATGGAAGAATTACTTGAGGCCGCAAGCAAGCATTTCTCATTTTCAATTATAGCAACTTGTTAATAATCCACAACATCAGATCTAAATCGCATACTCAGCCGCTCCTTCAGAAAACTTCTCATACGCAGTGATCGCGCCCTTTTCTTTTATGTCTCTACACTGCATGTGCGCCCACTTTTTCCAAGCCTTTCTTTCTTTCGTAAGAAGTGTCTGCCATTTGTCTGCTGCCTTCGCTAATATATATTCGTTATTGTTAATAGCCGGCGCCTGTTCTGATTTATGAACCACTCCAGCGTATCAATTAGTTTGTGAATACGTCAGTAAGCTTAGAAAAGCTCGTCTGAGCCATCCGTAGGGGCGTGCAATCTACCACCACGTTTCCATAACTTTTAAGTGCGTTCTATAGGTTTGAGCAATAAGTGCTTTGCGGGCGCCTGCAAATTATACATTTATTTATTTTTTATTTTTGTTTCACATACTTTCAAGGCCCGAAGGCGTTACAGAAAGGACTGGTGTCAAAAACAAAAAACAATGCAGTAAGAATACAAACAAAAAATAATAACAAATGACATTCTGAACAGCGGTCTTGAAGTTGGTAGGGTCGGTGATGAGTGCGACTGATGCGGAAAGGCGATTCCAGTCCGTGCTTGTCCTAGGGATGAATGAGTCACTGTACCGGTTTGTGTGGCACAAAGGCACCCCGACTTTGAGGCTGTGGTCAGTGCGGGACGAAATATAAGACGGAGGGGCAAGAAGGGTTTCTTTGAAAAGGGGGTTCAAATGAAAAACTTTGTGAAAAAGGGAAAGACGGGAACATGTGCGGCGTGGCGAAGATCAGGTAATTTAAGAGTTCGTTTCAGTGAGGAGATACTTGCATAGCGAGAATAATTAGACAAGATAAAGCGTGCACTGCGGTTTTGAATGCTCTCTAGAGTGGAAACTAATGAAGACTGAGTGGGATCCCAAATTGCTGAAGCATACTCCAATTTGGAGCGAACTAAAGTTTTGTATAAAGTTAGTTTCAAGGAAGAAGGGGCAGAGCTAAAATTATGGCGCATACATGCATGCTTTTGAAGACAGAATTATCACTGGCCGGCATTAAGGTCGCGTAGCTTTACAAGTAACTTTGCATTACATTACGCAAGCTCAAGTGTGCGTACAGTCTGGTGTCAAAGCCATGTATTATTTTACTTATATTTTTCAATTCACCTTCACGTGTACAGGCTAAAGGCTCTCACACAACGGATGGCTTTCGGCACTGCACTGGTATACCCTGTGTTTACTTGTTAGTTATTGATTATCGGACGCATATTATTTTTGCGTGTTCTAATACAGAACAAAATTTTTGCTTTCATATGCGCTAAGAGACGCCATTACCCCAAAATGTATGTGTTAAGAACCAGGTCAGTGAACAAAATAAAAACAGTTTCAGCTATAGTACGCAGGGCATGTTTGCAGAAAATAGCGTTTTAAAGCTCACCTGCACGGACTATCTGAAAATAGCAGGGTGTCTTCATAGCTCCGATGGAGTTGTTGGCGAGACACTGGAAAGTCCCGTAATCAGTATCCTTCCGCGCAGTGTAGTACAGCACGCTCCGTCCACCTGAACTCGTAAATGACGACAGCTCGTGTTTGGTAGCCGAGTTGTTGAACGTCCACCGGAAGTTCACATCGTTAGGCTCAGCCGACACATCGCAGATTATGTGAACTTCTTCGTGCCGTGAAGCCGCATAGACCGTCGTCTGCGACTGGTTACAGGCAGGAGTGTCTGCAGTGCAAAAGATGGGCAAGGCATTCGGAAATGTCTCACTTGAATTAGGAGCGAGCAAAACCAAACATGCAAACAAACAAACAAAAAAACAAACTCAGAATTCACAGCGTTATTCACAACAGGAGCTATTGATTTAACTACGGGGCCAGGAGTATATCAGGATAGGTGAAGCGTGCCCGAAGTGTATCACCGCAAAGCTTTCTTCGCGGCTCTTGATTACACCACTTGATGGTGCCGTGGCCTTACACATTTAGCAGGGTGACATTTAGTAAAACTGCACTCTTGCGTATTTTTGTACAACTGTAAACCCCCAGTGATTGTATAAAGACCCCTCTGTAACTGTACAAGCTACTATAACCATATTCTTGTGTACCGTTTCATTTAGGCACACCACCTAGCACATTTTCGCCTCAGTGCCGTGTGTTTCGGCGACAAATGACTCTAATGATTAAAAGAGAGAAACTCAAGGCATCACAACAATTTTTACTGACCAGGCTTCATATAATGGACGACATCGGTATTGCCCGCTAAACGCAAATATGAAGGTTATTCACAAATGCTGACTTTAGGGAGCATCTAGTAATCATTTATTTGAAGTCATCCAGTACTCAAAACAGAATGTTTTGCGGGGAAAATATGCGCCTTGTGCCAGTTTCTAGAAATAAGCACTCAAAATCTGCAGCCAAATGATTTCCTCTTCCTCTTAATAGGTTTCCACATTCGAGAAAGATGTACAACTAACCAGTGACAACTGTAACAGCAACACATTTCATGGCACGATACGTCTCACATTACATCATCGACGGCTGCAGAACTCGCAGCTATCCGTGCTGCTCTGGAATTTATTGGTCCCAAATCACCACAGTCATGGTCCATCTTTTGTGACTCGAAGGCAGCTCTCCAGGGCCTGCTGTCCCCTTTCAACCACGGACCTAACGCACAATTAGTCGCAGACATCCGACTACTTCACCATCACGCTACCGACAAGGGGCACAACATCATCTACCAGTGGATACCGGGTCACTGCGGAATTTCAGGAAATCAAAGTGCGGATGACGCTGCCCGATCGGCCCACGATGGTGCCCCTATTGTATCGATACCACTGTCGAGAACAGACGCAGCCACAAAACTTCGTTCCCTCGCACGCGAGCTTACGCAGACTCTGTGGAACACCAGTGACTTCAGCAACGCACGCCTCCACAGACTGGATCCACATCTGCAACTCCGTCTTCCACCAGGGTTACCACGAGCGGAAGCAACACTTCTGTGCCGCCTGTGGCTCGGCGTGGCATTCACGAACGCCTATTCCTTCCGCATTGGAATGGCCGACAGCCCCGCTTGCAACAACTGTGACTGCGAGGAGACAATCAAGCACCTCCTCTGTGAATGTCCCCGCTACAATGTGGCAAGAAAAGCGCTCGCGACTGCGCTTGAAAAACTGGACAATCGCCCCTTCACAGAGGAAAAAGTTTTAGGACACTGGTCTAGACGGGCTTCGGCACTCAAGTCCTTAAGGGCTCTGCTGAAGTTCTTAAGGACTTGTGAATTGTGCGACCGGCTTTGAACGTTGTAGCGCGTAGGGTCGCGTTATTGCGCGAATTTTATTTTATTTTATTTATTTATTTTATTTTATTTCTTATTTTTTATTATTATTGTTTTTTTTGGTTTTTTTTTTTGTTTCTTCTATCACCTTTCATTCCCTTTACCCCTTTCCCCAGTACAGGGTAGCAAGCCGGTATTTACACTGGCTAACCTCCTTGTCTTTCCTTCCCTTTTTCTCTCTCTCTTCATGGCACGATATATCAAAACAAATTCTGGGACTCTACGCGCCAAAACCACAATCTGATTATGAGGCACGCCGTAGTAGGGGACTCTGGATTAATTTTGACCACCTGAGGTTCTTTAACGTGCCCCTAATGCACGGGACACGGTCGCTTTTTCATTTCGCTCGCATCGAAATGCGGCCGCCGCGGCCGGCTTTGACCCCGCGCCCTCATGCTTAGCGGCGTAACACCATATCCGCTAAGTCACCGCGGCGGGTACGGCGAGACATATTCTCAGTCCGCATTCCTCGAAAGGGGTGCCACGCATAAAGTTTCTAGAAAATGTTATGCTTTGAGGACGCACGCCGAGTTCAATTCTACAATTAAAACGTGCCATGTAAAGCCGTTCGTTAAAAGTTTACTAGTGAATTTTTGGTAAATTATTCATTATGTTTCAGATTTCCGCGCAAGTGCTGTTGCCCGCCCAAAGCTACAACGCTTGGTCAGCAAAAATGTCAATTTGTCTGCCCTCCATTGTGTTTATTTATATGAGACAGTGGTTAAAGAGGGGTAGTCGATCAAGAGGGTAGTCATTCTCTGCAACTATGTGTGTGCATTGACTATTCGTTCTCTTCCTCATTCCGACATTCTATTCTGTTATCACCATTGCTAAACAAGCAAGGCCGGAAAGTTTAAATGCGTGGGTTTACTCCCTCGCATTGTCTTATTTAAAGCGAAGCTTTCTTCGTGGAATCGGGCGGGTTTTGGTGCTGTTCACGGTGGTGGTGGTGGTTGGAAATGTGGAGGAGGGTGCGAGCGTTGAGAGGGAGCGGAGTGGCACCGTTTACAAGGTGGGAGAATGTGCGTGTTAAGGGGGAGTAATGCGCGCCGATTCATTGGCACATTCGACGACGTCATGAAACGACGACAGCAGAGTGTACACAACACAATCACAGGGTTGGCGTGATACACCGACGCTCGGTCGGCTGCGGCATTGGAGTAGACGCGAAAGCTCAGGTTACATCGATTCGAACGCGTGGGATCTCTGTCATAGGCGCCGACTACGGGAGGGCTCCGGGGCTCGAGCCCCCTCCGGAGTTTTCCCGGGGAGGCTGAGCCCCCCCCCCCCACCCCCCTAAAGCGGCATTACTGGAGTTCTGCTACCCTCATAGTTTGAGGATTCTCTTGCGTTGCCTATATACATTTGCGCTTTTTTCTGGCTAAAAGCGTACGGCCCCATTGTTGGCGCGGACCTGCACAGCTTTTAATTTATGCTTTCGCTTTATTTCGGCAAATCCTGACAATAGGAAGACAAGCGCATTAGAAGCACCAGGGGCGGCTACCTCATCCGTGTTTCCTCCCTTCAACATGTTTTTCTTAATTTCCGCTGAGAACACCATGCACAGACACAATACATTTAAATATATACACAGGACAATGATTATTATATTTTTTAAAGAGAAGGAGGTAGCCAATGAAACAGATAGCCTATACCCAGAGAATGAATATGTTAATGTATGTTCACCTCACTTCAAATTACTTTTCGTGCTTTTTTGACCCTGAAAAAAAAAAAAATTAAAGACTTCAATGACCCCTTCGGAAGAGTCTTCTATCAACGGCGTGTGAAAAGCACGTGAGTGATAAGTGTCTCAATATTGATTCTCTTTCCAGTAGGCAATGCTAACGACTGGCGACAGGAAACAAAAGTTCTAAATATTTACAACATTTACGCATTAGGGATGGAAACATCACCTCTTGCATACAGAGCCCATAAATACAGGCAGTTTCATCAAACACTTTCAAAAAAATATTAAAGGTTGCCTGTGGCAAATAGCACAATTCTAGTTCATGAGCTGGTCTACTCGAAGAGGTGGATATTACTTGCACAAAAAATTGAAATGCATAATCGAATAATTAAAAATTCACCAATCAGGTTTTTAACATATTAACTTATGGCCCTTGTTGCAATTTACAAATTCTAGCCATGGAATTCGCAAGGCGGCTGCACTAGGAACTAATTCTCAGGATGGCACCAGTTTCGAGATATTAATTCTCGAACATTCGGGAGAAATTCATTGGCGTTCCAGTTACTTTTGTGCTTACCCACCGTGGTTGCTTAGTGCTTATGGTGTTGGACTGCTAAGCATGAGGTCGCGGGATCAAATCACGGCCACGGCGGCTACATTTGGATGGGGGCGAAATGCTAGAACACTCGTATACTTAGATTTAGGTGCGCGTTAAAGAACCCCAGGTGGTCTAAATTATTCCAGAGTCCTTCACTACGGCGTGCCTTATAATCAGATCGTGGTTTTGGCACGTAAACCCCCATAATTTATATATCTATTCATACTTTTGTTCTTCGATACATAAAACGACTTTTCTTAAGAAAGTGACGGGCACGCCAATGCATTTCTCTACAAAGTTAGTTAGAGAATTAAAATCTCGACACTGGTGTCAGCCTGAGAACTAGTTTCAAGTCGATCCGAACTCCTCGGCTAGAATTTCTAAATTGTAACATGGGCCATAAGTTATTTAGCTAAAAACTTAATTGGTTAATTTTCTTAATGAGCCGTATATGCATTTCAATTTGTTGTGCAAGTAGCGTCCGCCTCTTCGAGTAGACGAGCGCATGAACTAGAATTTTGCTATCCGGCCCAGGCCTCCTTTAAAAATTTTAGAAAGTGTTCGCTGAAACACCTTGTATGTAGAATTCAATCAGTAACCGAAATTATGACTAGCCGGATTTATTCGAAATCAGAATAAATAGAAGGCTAGAAGTCGGGCGTAGCAGCGCTTATACTCGGATTCAAAGTACTAAAAAAAAAAAAAGAGTGCAGTTTGGCCGGGAAGGCGAAGCAGTATTAGTGATAGCGATGTAGAAGGCAATTACACGAAGGAAGATTCTTACCGTGTAAATTCGTGTAAGGATCGCACCCCTGTAAGGGCCGCACCCGCAACTTGAGAGTCAATATTTAAAAAAAAAATCATCCAACCGAGAAGCAATCGCGTTCCGTGCGCTGATTCTGATCGGGCTCAACAGCGAATTGTCGCGCGCAGCGTACTTTCGCGCGACGCTACTGGATGTCGAGGGGAGGTGATCGCGGAGGTTTACGGCGGATTTAATCTCGTAGTGGGAAAAATGAGGCCAAATGGCCCGGTCCCATGACAGGCCCGTCATAATCGCGACAGAAAAGTGCGGCCGTTACACGAGTCGATACGTTAGTTTTAGAGGCCACATAAATTGTAGTAAACATTCACCTAAAACTAAAATAGTAAGCATAGTGTAATGCACGGACCATGTACACCTGTAAATACCTCACTGTATGAGGTCGAGCACTCGCTTTCACAACGCAAGCATTATGAAGAACGCCGGCAGCGGAGGCGGACTGCTCGTACAGCCGCGCGATTCACCGCAACTCCGAAAATTAAATTCATTATCATTGCCTTGCTATTTTTATTTCCACTACAGAAAGCATCTGTCAATGATCAGCAATGGCCTCTGTCTCTTAACTCTGCAACACTAGGGGTACGGAAAGACAGCCCGGCAAGGAAGACGGTGCGCATGAAGTTAGCAGCCATCCCTACTCGCCCTTTATCATTGCACCCACCAATGATTACCAACAATTAGATATGCATGGCACGCGGGCCGCATAAGCGTCAGCCGCGCACAGTCATTCACAGCTATGGCAGAGCTTAAGGAGAAGACGCGTGCGGTTCTTCCCATCCGCGTGTGATTACGTGACCTACAACTAACCGGAATATTGACCGCGTGGGAATATAATGCCCATCAAGCCTCCATCATTTTTGGCTCACTGTTACGTGCTTGTTCCCGCACCCACAGGGTATGGCTCGCTCATGTATATGGCTAGTGGATTTAATACGGAACATCACGGTGACGACAACAGCGAAAATTTGCCTGAAGTGTCGATATAATTACTTTCGCCATAAAGCGAGAAACAGAAAATTGTGAGTAAAGGATATATATATATATATATATATATATATATATATTGTACTGTGACATAAGGAGCAGAGTGTATGTGGCTATGGGAACGAGAACGACGACGAGAGATAAACCTTGTTTCGGTGCTCGATCGGCTGTGCTACCTCTCGCTGCTTTATCGTTCTAGTCGCGAACGCTGACTTCCCCAAGTGTTTCGTGACATTTGGTGGAAGGTGCTGGGCCTTTTGCCAAACTGGAACTCCGAAGCCGGACGATCCCTGTCACAGCTCCCATGCCTGAGGAGACCGCAAGCGCTGCCTGGGCATGTAGCACGGTTTTGCCGCCGGCGCGGATGGTACCCCAGACACCGCCTCCGGTCGTCTGTCCTGGCGCGCCACGCCAACGCGATCCTCCCATATTCAATGGCACTGACGATCATGACGTAGAGGACTGGCTGTCACTGTACAACCGAGTGAGTGCCCACAACATATGGACTGAAGCTGACTAGCTTGGTTACGTCCCCTTCTACCTTTCCGGCGTCGCCCATCTTTGGTTCCGGAACCATGAGGCTGACTTTACCACCTGGACAGCTTTCCTAACGATACTTCAGGAGGTCTTCGGTCGCCCTGCTGTGCGCAAACTTCGAGCTGAACAACAGCTTCGCTGTCGTGCCTAACGAAAGGGCGAAACCTTTACGAGCTACATTGAAGATGTAGTGGATATTTGCCGGCGTATCAACCCAGATATGACCGAAGATGACAAGATCAAGAACATCTTGAAAGGCATAGAAGATGACGCCTTCCAAATGCTCTTGGCGAAGAATCCTCAGACAGTCAACGACCTCCGTGACGCTTTGCCAGAGCTATGAAGATCTGCGCAAACAACGGCTTTCTACCCGCCGAGCTCTCGCTCCGGACGTCGCGCTTTCAGCTCTGAATGACGGTGTCAGTGCTACTTGCAGTTCAGAGATCTTCGACCAAATCAAGCAATTTGTACGAGAAGAAGGGGCACGCCAACTCTCTCTTCTGCCAGTCAGTCAAGCGTCAGAGTCGCCCTTGTCTCCCGATCTCCGTCAGGTGATACACGAACAAGTCGCTAACACCGTCCCACTTGCTCATCAACCGCCTCCTACGCCTGTTCCACTTACGTACGCTGCCGTTGTCGCGAATCTAAGGCCCCCGTCTGCAGCTATTCAATCGCGACCAACCAGAGCCTTTCCCTCACCTCCACATTTAGCTGCAACATATGCCCCTACAAGCAGCTACTTGCCGCCGCAGCAGCCTGTGCGCCCACCTCGTCAATATCTCCATCAGTCTCAGCCTGCGGCTGTCAATCCATGGCGCACCCACGACAACCACCCTATCTGTTATTCGTGCGGCCTGCCTGGGCATGTAGCACGGTTTTGCCGCCGGCGCGGATGGTATCCTTCGGATTCTCCGAGAGTGCAAAGCAGCGGTTTCGACTCTCTGTTCCGTTCCGCTCCTGCCGCTCAGCACTTCGAAGCCTCACCTCCTGCTTCCCGCACTTTCAATACCCGTCGGTCTCCGTCACCCCGTCGGCGTACTCTGTCGCCGCTTGTCCGTCGCCCTGAAGATATCCGAGAGGAAAACTAAGGAACGCAGTTCCGGAGGCAAGAACTGCGATCTCAACGAACGCCTCAAGCCCTAATTTATTTCCTGCGAACGTCCTTCAAGTTTATGCAGAAGACATTGGCGTTCATGCGCTTGTAGACACGGGAGCAGCAATATCAGTGATTTCGTACCAGCTTCGTCTTCAACTAAGAAAAGTCGAGACGCCATATTCTGCCGTTTCATTACGCACCGCAAGCGCTGCGCCGATTGAACCCTTAGGGAAGTGTACCGTGCGTGTTGTTATAAGTGGAACTTTATACCGTGTTGAGTTCGTTGTTCTGCCTCGCTGCTCCCATGCCATGATTTTAGGATGGGACTTTGTGTCATCTCATCATGCCGTTATTGATTGTGCCCGTGCGGAACTAGCTCTGTCACCATTCGGCAACCACGCTTTTGAAGATACTGACGACGCTTCCGGTCGTGGGTTCGTCACCGCTGACACCGAGATTACTCCATACTCTGCCGCACTGGTACCCGTTTCCTGCGTTGGGTTTTCCGACTCTACTGTTCTTTTTACGCCGTCTAAACTTGTTGCTCGCCGTCACCTCTTCGTGCTTCCTTTTGCCCTTCTTGCCGTTCGACAAGGTTCCAGCGCAGTTTATGTCTCGAACCTGTTTCCTTGCCCTGCTAGCCTGCCCCACGATGAGTGTCTTGGTTATGCTGATGCAATCGAGCCAAGCTTCCTTTATGATGTGCCTGACGACCCGGCTTCTCCTCAGGTTGACGCTATGGCCCTTCAAGTTTCTCCTCCGACACTGCCGTGTGACCCAACATTTTCTCCTTGTATTGATCCCAACCTCACTCCAAGTCAGCACGCCGCTTTGACTTTGGTTGTAGGTCGAATGACCGCTTTCGCACGTCATTCGACCTACAACCATCTCGCCTATGCCGTACTTCCACTGTTGTGCATCGCATCGACACCAGCAACCATGCGCCTTTACGCCAGAGGCCGTATCGTGTATCCGCCACGGAGCGTGGCGTCATCGCTGAGAACGTTGGAGACATGCTCCAACTCGGTGTCATACAACCTTCGCACGCTCCATGGGCTTCTCCTGTAGTGCTTGTCAAAAAGAAAGATGGCACAATTCACTTTTGCGTGGACTACCGGCGCCTCAATAGATCACCAGAAAGGACGTTTATCCACTACCCCGCATTGACGACGCGCTAGACGGCCTCCAGGGCGCCGTATTCTTCTCATCTTTAGGGTTACGATCCGGGTACTGGCAAGTTCCAGTGGCTGAGTCAGACCGTCCAAAAACGGCCTTCATCACACCCGACGGTTTATTTGAATTCACCGTGATGCCATTTGACCTGTGTAACGCGTCTGCCACATTTGAAAGAATGATGGACAACATCTTGCGCGGCCTCAAATGGCATATATGCCTGTGTTATCTGGACGACATCGTTATCTTTTCACCGGACTTTCGTTCTCACTTACTTCGACTTGAACGCGTCCTCAAATGCCTCGCCGATGCTGGCCTCCAGCTTAACTTGAAAAAGTGTCGCTTCCCTGCCCGACAGCTGGTCATCCTCGGCCATGTCGTGTCGAAAGAAGGTGTACTCCCTGATTCGGCGAAACTACAAGCTGCTGCCCAGTTTCCACGACCAAAGACCTTGAAAGACCTGCGCAGCGTCATTGGGTTAGCGTCATACTTCCGCCGTTTCATCCGCAATTTCGCCACCATAATAGCACCTTTAACGCAGGTTTTTGGTGGTGACCACAACCTTTCGACCTGGTCACCAGATTGCGATGCCGCATTCACGAAGCTGCGTCGTCTCTTGACGTCTCCACCAATCCGGCGCCATTTCGACCCAAGCGCTCCAACAGAAATCCACACGGATGCCAGTTGCGTTGGTCTTGGTGCCGTTCTCGCTCAGAGAAAGGCTGGCTTCGATGATACGTCGTCGCCTTCACCAGTCGTGCATTCAGTAAACCTGAATCGAACTTCGGTAGACGAAGGCAAGCGAAGGCGTTGAATCGGCCACGTCTGGCACCATGACGAATGCTGGGTCTCGATTGTTGAGGCGGTACCGACACCGCGTATCGAGAGGAGCCGCAGTGCCACGCTTTGACCGGAGACACGCCAGTACACTCTGGCGTCACAACAACAAGTGACGTTTATTCGTGCGCCGGAATACAGGAGGGACCGCAGGTGGCACCACCAGATAGCTAGAGAAACATATGTGGGGACCATTACAGTATCCACGGTTCGTGCCATACCATAGGCTCAAGGCACTGTATTTGCGCAAACTGAGTACAGTGTCAACGTTAATATGCAATGTGAAGTGACACGAAGTTTACCGGTCGAGAGCCTACCACACCATGTACGTAAAGGCTATAGGCAATTAGCACAAGGTGTTTTCCTGTGGCACCAATCTTGGTGCTAATTCCATTTAGATTTTTGTAAAATGGAGGATTGGAGGGGAGCAGTCAAAAAGCGAGCTGCCACTAAGGCGCAGCTTCATCGTCTTCGATCAGCGGTAAGTTGAGCCGGGACAATTAAAGGTATTTCTATTATTAAAATGGCAAATTAAGAATGGCTTTAGGATATGTTTCCAAGTCGTCTTTCACTACAATAAAGAGAAAAGAATAGAACCCTGTCGGGTCTCCTTTCACATACACTCCCCAAATTCGTCGTAGCACTTACGTTTGACGGTGATCTTGAGCGGCTTGCTTTCAGTTTCAGCGATCCTGTTGGAAGCCATGCAAGTGTAGGAGCCTGAGCTGTCACGATGAACGTGCTGCAGTACCAGGGACTGGTTGCTCATGATGACGCCCCGGCCGGGAGACAGATCCTTGCCGTTGAGGCGCCACACGACGTCTCCGATTCTGGGGTTGGCGTCAACCCGGCACTCCAAGTACAGGTCGTGCCCTTCGACGATATTCCACTGCCTTGGATGGCTGCCCAATGTCAACTGCACCTTTGGTTTGTCTGGAAAGTGCCCAGGGCAACAGAAAAGAAGCGAAATGAGCGGGTAAGCGATGGGAGAGAATAAGGCTTTGTTAACTGGGTAAAGTTAGTGAATAGAACTGGTACATAGTAATACAAATAACGTCAAACTACACGTAATTTTCTTAGCGCTCATGAGAACGAAGAAAGCCTAAAAGAAGAAAGGCAGACGAGGTCGGCTGGAGCAGCCTGCTTCTGGTCCGCCATTCCAAACTGTTGCCCAAAGGTACCGGCAGAAGCAGAAAAGTAAAGGTGACAGTGGCACACCAACGGGGGGGGGGGGGGGGTTTCGGGGGTTGTAACCCCCCACTGAGGCCGACTTAACCCCCCTCTTTTGTTTAACCCCTTTTCTTTCCTTGCGCATTTGAGTACTGCAACTAAGATGTAAAACGCGCAATCGTCTGCACACTCACAAAAAGCGCATTTCTTGACAATTTCCCGCGAAGAAATTGAAATTAGTGCTATTTAGATGGTATTGGCAAACTGTCAACCCCCCCCTGGCGGAGATCCTGGGTACGCTACTGAAAGGTGATGATGCAATAGTTCCATGAGCTTAAGACTAGTTCTCCAAAGAAGAATAGGCTGAGTGTCTCTAGTAAACTTCCGTGCGTGAAGAAAAAAAATGGCAATTTCGCCCAAAGGGGTCAGCATCGACAGTGATAGCAAGGTTTAGCGCTGCGCCTGGACTTCTCGGATGGTGCTCTAACTATACGCGGGCGCGACATTTTGGCGGAACGCAGCACGCAAGGCCCCTTGCTGCTTGGCAGAAGGAATGGCGCCCTAGCTACCGGGCGTCTCACGACGCTGGCGTGATGAGGAACGTGGCCAATGGCTGTCAGGTGTCGCTCCTGAATTGTGCTTCAGGTCCGATCGACAAAAAAGTCGGCGTTAGTCAGCGCCCAGAAAAATATTCGATAATGTTGGCTTGACATTTACTGTCGGTTCCTCTCAGAGCAGTGCATGCACACTGCCGCCCAGGAGAAACGCTAGGGCACTATGACGTAAAATGATTCCAAGCTGTTTTGATGCCAAACTCCTGATGTCGAATTTACGTAACCACCGACGCAAGCATCGGGCGGTGACCCACAGCGTTCTCTGAACAACCCAATCAAACACTCTCCTCGTTTATAGGAGGTAACCTTTGTTCATTTGAAAACCAATAACATTGCCTACACTCAGCGGTTTTTATCTAATTGGCTGACAAGAGGCGAGGAGCACGCTCCAGTGGAGAGGGTTTCGATTTGGCCGAGCCAGCACAGTGAAAATAGGTAACCGCATGAAGAGAGTGGTGCCGGCTTCGCCGATCGGTCCGCTTCGCCTTACTTAGCTTGCGGTGGCTGGTCGAAAATCGGGGCGGCATGCAACGGAATGATAAGAATGCCGCTAAAACGGACCCTCAGCAAGGAAGAGCTGGCAGAGCGATGTCGTATGCATGCCGAAAGGGCTCGATAACGTTTTACTGTCACGAAAAAAGGTTTATCATGCGCAAATAAATACATGCTCACCGGCAGGTGCGAGTAGCGAGGGCCTGAGCGATCGGCCTGCAGGCATCTTCTATTCCTTTCGGAACGGGACAATCTGTGGCTATTCAGAAAATTTTTCAGTTTTATTCGGCATATTAATGCATTTTTTTCGCGTACACGTCACTTTGACGGCGTGAGTTTTCGCAGTTTTGTGAGGTCGCGTGGCAGACAGGCGAAGTGGGCGTAGCCAGAAAGCATTGGACCAATAGAAGATGGCTAATGGTGAAATGGCGTCGAATCAGGAATGCTTATTTTTATTTTGCGCGGTTTAATCATGCATAATCAGTGTGTACACGTTATATCAGATGGGGAGCTATCGCGGTTTTCGTGACGTCGCGTCACAGACAGGCGTAGTTGGGAGTGGCCCGAAAATGGTTTGACAAATCGTCGAGGCTGACTGCAGAAATTGGAATCAAAATAGTCTGGAATCATTTTACGTTATAGCGCCCCTAGTGTGCCTATATTGACGTGCGCACAACGCTCATGTCAGCACCGGAAGGCAGAACGGTGTCCTGGCTCAGCCATCAATGCGATTGAGCGTAACGTTGACAGTGCGTCCGCTTCGCTTCGTTGTTGTTGCAGCCAAACACACTCCGCGTCTCTGGAGACCCTCTAATATTCCGTGCGCGAGCGGCGCATGTGCCATCGACCGGGGCAGCACGACAACATAAAGTCCCTATATAAGAAAAGTACCGCCATCCTTTGATAAACGCCGCTTCTCTCTCTCCCGTATCTTCGATTGGACGATGATAGCCCGCGCTTTTCACTTCTTTATATTTTCTTTTTTTTCCGCCTCAGAGCCATGTTGAAAGTCCTCTGCGCAGCCGCAGTCGCTGGCAGCGGCGGCAGCGCGCGCACGGCCTGAAAGCTTCAACGTGGACATTCCAGGTGCGCCACCGTCGACTTGGCTTTCGCAAGCAAAAAGTAAAGAAAAAAGCAAGCGCTTTAGGAGAGGAGGCGGCGGAGGAAAGTGTAGATGGCGGTAATTTTCTTATATAGGGACTTTACGACAACAGCGGTGGCAGTGGCACCAACGGCACCAACAGCACTTTTGCGCCTCGAGTGTCCGTGTAATGGCTATCGCAATTAAAAACGATGGAAAATTAAAAGTTCGCACACACTAGAGCACTGTATAGTCCGAAATTTACGGCACCGCCATATAAAACCCGGGCCTGTGACTATATGAATGGGCCCGGCCCGGGCCCACCGGAGGAACCTTAGTCTGTACATGAATTAAAACGTCATTGCCTTGGCGGTGTATTCTAAGGCATTACAATAGAACTGCATGCAGTGATAATAAAACATTGCGAACAACGTTTTTCTATAAAGCGCGTGTACAGCTAACCTGAAAAGACCGGCAGAAGCACAAGCTAGGTTAAACGTTTCTAGCAAAACAGGCATTTTATTATATACATGTGTACAGAAACCCTGTGTACGCTTTATGTTGTAAACCCCGATAATTATGCCCATCTAGTGAAATATGTGACAGCGTCGCCAGAAGGCGAAGCATTGACAGCGATAACGAGGTTTAGCATTGCGCACGAGGTCCTGGCATGTTGTTCTAACAATACGTAGACACAGCACGCGTGACTACTGCTGCTGCGCAGCAGGAACAGTGCCCTGAACAGCGTAGTGACCTGGCGTGTCACTACGCTGTAGCGTGAGGAATGCTGGAAACGGCGTTACTGCAGCGTCGCACTCCGATGGTGCTCGAGATGAGACAGACGGAAAACTTTTGGCGTTTGGCAGCGCTCGATCTAGCTTCACGTCTACTGTCCGTTCCGCCCAGACCAGTACATGCACCGTGGTGTGGTAAGCACACAACTTCTTAGTGGAAACGCTAATGTGTGAGCGCACAAATTAATGCTCATGGCAGCAGTAGAAGGCAGAACGCTGCCATGGCCACGGAAGTGCTGATTAAGCGGAGTACGAGGTTGATCCTTTCTCTTACACAGCGTGAAACACGATGGAGAAATAGCTAGCCTGGTCTCATACTCTGCATGGGGGTGACTTGGCTTCGACACTTCTGCAGCTAAACTCAACCCTCCATGCCTGGGCTACGCATGCCCATCGATAATATGACAACACGATACTGTCGGTGTGAGCGCCCCTTCGCTGTCATAATTGCTATCGAAATAGAATGGCTACTGTCAATAGTCCCTACATCGAAAAAAAAGAAGTTTACGATTTATTAGGTGCAAAAGCAGCTGAATGTTCAAACACGCATATCCAAACTTAGGCACGGAAAAAATTAAAGTCGGAAATGCACTGCCATACCAACCCATCTCAGCGCAAGACGAAACAATTCTCATGCATGAATTGGAGTATCGTGAAGAATGCAGCGAATACTGTTAAGGCGGGAACTATACAGGGTGTTTCAGCTAACACATAACATTTTTAAAGGTTCCTTGGGGCAGATAGTACAATTCTAGTTCAAGAGCTGGTCTACTCGAAGAGATGAACATCACTTGCACAAAAAAATTGAAATGCATAATCGACTAACCAACAAAAACTCATTAATTAAGCTTTTAACTAATTATCTTATGGTCCACATTGCAATTTACAAATTCCAGCCATGGAATTCACAAGGCGGATCAACTTGGAACGAATTCTCAGGATGACGCCAGTTTCGAGGTATCAATTACCGAACTTTGTGGAGAAATGCATTGGCGTTCCAGTGACTTCCTTAGCAAAGCGTCATTTTGTGCATTGAAGCACGAATGTAACTGGAATATTTGTGGCATGTTCCCGGATCGCTGCTGCATAAGGACTGGACTGCCTCTGTTCTCGGCCCTTCGCAATGCACGGCCTTCCTCGATGATTAAAAATTCACTCATCCGCCAGCGTTGTATTGCTAACCTCAAAAGAATAGACTTCAACCCCGGAACGTCGGCAAGAGTGAGTGTCGTTCGTTATACACCGTGAAAAAAGGAGTAGCGCCGCTTCCTGGCGCAGTAAGCTTCTCGCACGTTATCTGTACATATCCACCCCAACTCAGACGCGAAGTTAAGCCCACTCCATCGCCAACATTTAAGAAATAATTAATGGGCGTATTCTTGGAATCAATGCGCCGAAGCATGGGTGAGGGCGACTACACCAACAGCGCACGAATATTCGAAGCTGAATGTTTCGTGACGATCTACAGAATAAGCGAGTAACTAGCCGAATACGTACGTCTTTGCTACAAACTATTACAAAGTACATAAGTTCTACGTTAAAGCCCTTGTGCGCAGCAAGAATAAATCTATCGCAAGTGAGCCCACCCGCAAGGGATCAGGCAGAAAATAATCAGATAGCGACGGCGCCAAGGAATGTTACTGAGTCAGAAGCATGACAAGCCTCTGTTTCAAAGTGTTTGCCAAATGAACAACGACGAGACAAAAACACAGTGATACTATTTTTATTCATAGGAGGCACGTTTTACAAATTTGAAACATATTTCTAGCCCCGCTTTTAGTACAAGCACCGTATACGTCACTCGCACCGTTTGGACAACACGTAATGAGCTCTGACAGTGCTTACATGTCCTCTGAAGCTGTGGCCAAAGCTTCGGGTCGTCCATCCAGTTACCGTTTGCAATATCCGTCGAAACAGAGGTTTGCTGAGGCGCACCAGTCGCATGCGCATCGACTATATATAAACACAGGGGCAGCGGAGGCAAGTAATGGACGCGTCCCCACGTGATCAAACATGGCGGCGCCCGTGGGGTCTTCATGAAAATGGTCTATAATCTTGTCAGTGAACGGGCCCGAGCGTGGCCCGGATCCACAGCTTCAAGCCCGAGCCCGGTCCAGTACTGAAAGCTTTAGGCTCTAGCCCGGCCTGGGCACGTCAAAAACTGCTTTACCGGGCCCGGCCCATGCAGCTCTTTACGACACCCTATCTACAAAGTCGAATAGTCCCTGTGGAAGCGCACCATTTGTGTAAAGCACCGAATTATTTAATTTTTTCCCTTTTTTAAAACAAATTGACAACTTGCGAAGTCTTAAGCATATTTAAAATGACGAAATATTAGCCTGCATGCCTTCATGCAAAACGTCAAGTGTTGTGAGTGTAGGTATGCTAAAAGAAGCGCTTTCCTTGATATGGCCGACCTTGAAAATTTTTCACACTTTCGTAAAAGCATCACAGAGCTTCAACGAAGCTGCTGAATTTTTCGTTAGTGTCGAAACGGGCCTTAATTAGACTGCGATAAATTGTGCTTACTAGCAACACCTTAAAATTTGCGCTGTGTGTCCGAAAACCAATATGCATTTAAGATCGCATCATGTGAAGATCACCAGTGGCCGAATTCACAAAGCTTTTTATTCGAAAGACCTGCTCATGCACATTTCTTCTGTAGGATATAATGATAATAGTCTCGCCGACATCACGATTGGCTCTCACTGGTTCTTAGGAATAGTTTTGGTGGAAGGACTTCTTTGTGAATGCGGGCGCAATTGCTGAGTTCAAGATGAAACCACAGTCTTCATGTGTGACGGCAGTTTTTAAGTGCGAAGCACTTTAGGGGCCCGGGCTGCCGGCCTGTAATGTTATGTCATGTCGTCGTGGTCACACGCCAAAACCAGGTCAAAACAATTGCAGAATTGATCAAAACCGGTTCAAAATAAACTAAAATGATCCAGAATAATGCAAAAGTTAGGAATAATCAAGCATTAAGCGCATTAATTAGCAGAAACTCGCACTTTATGGGCCCGGTCTGTCGGCGTGTAATGTGATCTCATGTCGTCGTGGTCACGCGCAAAAACAAGTTCTCAAAGTAGTGGCACAACAAGTGCAAATTGATGAAAAACTGGTTCAAAATAAAGTAACACGATTCAGAATAATTCAAAAGATAGGAATAATCAAGCATTGAACGCATTAATTAGCAGAAACTTGTTAAAATCGTTTCCAAAATGCAAGTCTGGTACCAGCGCAGCGCAAAAGAGGACGCCACCACCCCACAAGCGCTCGATTCTCCTCACTTAAGCGGTACTCCAGCAGCCGATCAGCGCGCGCCGTGTGGCAAGAGAGAAGGAACAGGGCTTTATAAGTAGTTGGCACGCTCCGGAACTTCCTTTGTGCCATGGACGCCGAGCTACAGGCGCGCATCGAGTGACCACGCTGCCGCATCAATGCTTCGGATTTCTCCAGGTTTCACGTTAGCGGAACTGCATTAGCGCTGAATTTGAACTACACAAGCGCAGGATTTTTCTCACCACGCCAGTTGAAAGACATTAAACAATGTAAAGAATAGGGTTCCACCTTGATGCCCAGCTTGATTTATATAGGTCCGCCGTGCCACTGCGGGTGCCTCCTAAATATTGCGCAGTCTTATAGGTAACATGCTATTCAGTCATGTGAAACAGCCGTAACCTCACAAGCTTCAAACGTGTTCAAAATCGCACGCAGAAAAGCCTTACCGAAAGGGCCTTTATATTGTCGCGGTACAACGCCAAGAGAGGACAGGGAGAGAGAGAGAGAGAAAATTATTTAATGAAAGGCAGGGAGGTTAACCAGGACTGAGCCCGGTTGGCTACCCTAAACTGGGGGAAGGGAAAAGGGGAGAGGGAGATTAAGAGAAGAATAGAAAGTCCGCTGTTGATATCGCCGATGTAGCAACAGATCTCTGTTTTATCACTGATGATCAATGAGTCCGGATCATAGACAGTCACTCAGTCCTGCAGTTTTCAAAAATCGCAGCAGCGCTTTTGTGGCCTTTTGCAGCTGTGATATTCGAGGCCATGGTCCCAAGATCTTGCTCAAGGTGAACGGTCTTCTATGTAGACTATTGAGAACGTTGCAGAGGACATGTCTTTCGTTTTGAAAAGATGGGCAGTAGCATAGTAGGTGTTCAGTAGTCTCATCGACACCGCAGGCATTACACTCGGCGCTATCAGCCATTCCAATCAAACACGTGTAAGCATTGGTGAATGCAACACCCAAGCGTAAGTGGCACAGCATTGTTTCCTCATTTCGCGGAAATCCAAGCAACAGCCGCAGCTGCATAGATGGGTCGAGAGAATGCAACCGATGCTGGGTGAATTCAGTTGTATGCCACTTCTCCAATGTGATACTGTGCGCTAGCTCGCTTAGGTGTTGGGCTGCGTCAGTCCTCGATAAAGGCACTAAAACAAGATTTGCTTCTTCGTGGGCTTTCCTAGCAGCTTCCTCGGCGATGTCGCTGCCGGAAATACCGCAATGACCCGTCAGCCGCTGAAACACGACGCCGTGTCCTTTTGCGATCGTATGGTGGTGCATTTCTCGTATCTCCGAGACGAGTTGTTCGCAGGACCAGCGACGAAGAGCTGAAAAAAGACATTGCAGGGCCGCCTTTGAATCACATAATATTGCCCACCGATTAGCCGCTTGGTTGCTAATATAATCAATGGCACCTCGGAGGGCAACAAGCTCCGAAGCGGTCGATGATGTCACGTGAGAAGTCTTGTATGTGCTGCTCATTGATCGTGATGGTATAACCACTGCGCCGGTCGAGCTGGTCTGAGTGGAAGAGCCATCCGTATATATGTGGATTCGGTCAGAGTAGAAAGTGTGCAAGCAATCGAGAGCTGCTTGCTTCAAGGCCAAGGTAGGCAGGTCCGTCTTTTTTCTTATTCCTGGAACGTAAAGGCGCACTTCAAGTTGTTTTAAACACCACAACGCTGAGGGTGAACGTGTCGAGGGTGTGAGCCCCGATGGTAGGGAGGCACGATGAATGCTGACCACGTTGGAGAATGACGCCTGTGGTCGTCGTTCTGGCAGGGAGGCAAGGGAGCTTGATTGCATCCGTGAAACGTGGCGTAAATGGGCCCTAAGCATGTCGATGGTCATGTAAGTCGTGATCGGATGGTCTTGAGCCGTCATAACTGTTGCTGCTGTTGAGGCGCTCCTCGGGAGGCCGAGGCAAACACGTAATGCCTGTGCTTGCACGCTCTGAAGAGCTCGAAGATTTGATTTGCATGTTTTAGTAAGCACGGGAGAGCTATAGCGTAGGAAGCCGATAAAAAGTGCTCGGTACAACAGTAGCATGGAGCCCACTGATGATCCCCACGTTTTGCCGGCGATTAATTTCAAAACGTGAACCATAGATGTGAGCTTCTTCAACTGGGCAACCTGAGGGCTCCAGGAGAGGTCTCGGTCAACAAAGACACCCAAAAACCGATGATTTCTCTCATAGGAGATACGCTGGCCATTGATGCACACTGGATAACTAGACATCGCTTTTCGCGTAAAAGCGACTAACGCACATTTTTCTGTCGAAATGGTTAGGATTTGTGTGCAAAGATAGCCAGATGCCTGTGTCGCTGCCTTCTGTAACCTTGCACGAACCTGCGGGTGAGTCACCGCTGATGCCCAGATGCAGATGTCGTCGGCGTAGATGCAGACACTCACTGTTTCCGGTAGGGAATCGGCCAGCCCAAGAAGTGTGAGGTTAAAAAGAATAGGGCTTAGAACACCGCCTTGAGGAACGCCACGGCATGTGTAGGGGTCAGTAGTCGGACCATCTACCGTACGTACAAACAAGTACAGGGAGACGTTCTTCAAGAACAGCAGGACAACCTGTTCTAGCTAAACAGATGATGATGATGATGATGATATCCTCAGCACATGGCTCGTACCCACTCCGGGGGATTGGCCAAGAATTGGGCACCTGAACTTTTAGGTACGGTTTTTGAAACTACTGTTACAGTGCAATTTAGTAATCAGAACAGACAGAATAATTTTCCTATACTGCACTTTTTATAATATAAATGTCATGCTATATCTCTAGGTGTGAAAGTATGTATTTAAAATTTTATTCGTTTAGTTGATTGAATGAAATTACAAACGGCATCAAACACGTTCCTGTGGCTAAAGCCGAATACCGAGGCACCGAAAGAGAGTACTATTTCTGATGTTAAATTAACCCCTAATTTAGCGAGCGGAATTTCAAGAAGTCTTTTTCTTTGTAATTTATACCGGCGACATATTAAAAAGTAGTGTTCTATGGTTTCTATTTCTAGACAGAATGGACACAGCGGCGATATCGCCAGACCAGCCCTGTGTAAATATAGGTTTAATGGTGGGACACGGCAGCGTAATTTTGTGATTATTACTTCCGATTGTCTTGATGGACACCAATGTATTTTCCACGGAAATTTTAGGTGTTGAAATTCAGTCCATGATGTTATTGTTTCAATTATGTCTCTACGAATTGAAAAATTCCGATATCTGATCGCGGTTATTTGTGCCACCACTGGAAGGACCGATATTATTGGTCCATTCAGGGATGCTCGCGCTAATGAATCGGCCATTTCATTTAAATGTAATCCGCAGTGTCCTGGTACCCATAATAATTTTATAAGATTCAGCTGGGGGGGAACTAATGTTAGAAACGTCTTTAGAGCCGGCGAATTTGTTGAAGCTGTAAGCGCAGAGCAGACAGAAAGGGAATCTGTTATAATTACCGCGCTGGATTCATGTAAAGGGAGTTTACGCAGTGCAAGAATCATTGCTAAGAGCTCAGCTTCAAATACGGGAGTAAAATCTGGCAGTCTCAAGGCGAATGACCAGCCAAGTGACATCGAGAAAATGCCCACACCCGCCTTATCGTCGTTCACAGAAGCGTCAGTGGCAATTATGTTAATTGTGTGTACGTGTGCAAGGTAATCTTGCAATAAATTATTTAATAACCTGACTGAATGAAACTTAGGGTTCTGTGGGAAAATTTCATCGAATTCAATCTTTAAATTCTGATTTGAGTCATACGATGGAATAACGTCTCGAATTTTTACATTTAAACTGTCTAATTGTTTTTGTACAAAAATAATCTGTGGGGTGTGAAAACGTGGCCAATGAGCTAGAAAGAAGGAGTTTGGATCGTTTATAAATACATACTCGGATCGTCTAATTGAAAAACTGTAAAATTTTAGAAATGTTTGTATCGTTAAGATGCGGAATCTGCTGGGCAATGTTGGTAGGCGCGCTTCCTGATAAAGAACATTGTTTGCTACAAACCTAGAGAGTCCCAGGCACAGGCGCAGGGCTTCACGCTCCAAAAGGACCAGAGGCTTAGTTTTATAAGCAGGGCTTCCAGAGAATAATACACAGCCGAATTCCAATATTGGACGCATGTACATTTTGTATATCATTATGAGGGCGTACCTGCGTAGCCCATACTTTCGGTTGCTCAGTCTGCGTAGTAAACCTAAAGCACGCTGTGCTTTAGATGCTACATTTTCTATATGTGGACTCCAGTTGAGTTTTGCATCATAAATGATACCTAAATATTTAAGAGTCTCAACCTGGGGAATTGGTTCTTGATTGTAAACTATAGAGACTGAAACCGGATCCGTTAGTGGGAACACCAATATTGCGCTTTTACTTACATTTAATGTCATGCAAATTGATTGAAGCCATACCTCAAGCATACTCAAGTATCTCTGCAATTTTTGGTATAAAGAATATATGTCGTTATCGGCCGCGAAGAATGCAATATCATCTGCATAAACGTAAACTTGCACGTCCTGATTGGCTGGAATGGAGCTCATTAATATGTTAAATAATATTGGAGATAAGACTGCTCCTTGGGGGACACCACGAGTCTGTTTGAATTTAGAGGAAGAGCAGCCATCCTTAAAGCAATAAAATTCTCTTGATCTCAAAAATTCTGCCAACCACGCAATAATATATTTTGGGACATTATGATTCCGTAGTACATTCAGTAAAACTGCATGTTCCACGGAGCCATATGCTTTAGCTATGTCTAATGCCACTAAAGCAGAATATTGTCTTCTTTTTCTAGCGAGTTGTATGCGGCTCTCTAAATCAGCATGGGCACACCATATAGAACAGTCAGCTCTGAAGCCTATTGGATTTGGATTCAATTTTAAATTATCCGACATCCAGACAGTAATTCTGTAATGTAGAATCCTCTCTATGATTTTGACCATATTAGAATAAACAGAACAGAGACACGTCTTCTTCGTCGTCAACCAAAACCCACTGACCCACTAGACGGAGTCCGTTAATGCCCCCATCGTCGTTGTCATCTGCTTAGAGCACACGCGTCATTTGTCCCGCGTCATTTGTCTCTCCCTAGAAGAGCATCGTCCCGATTCCATACCAGAAATGTCACTTGCGGAAGTGAGGGTCTCTCGCATAGTCATTTGCTCACATACGGCTTCATGCGTACAACATGCACAAGTTCAGGATGGTGCGAGTGGCGCCTCGTACAGTTGGGACTATCGGGGTTGACCTCGTAGGTGACATCACTCAGTCGCCGCAATACTCGATATGGGCCGAAGTATCGCCTTTCTGTGGCGATACTTCGGCCCAGAAACTTCTGTGACGATACTTCGGCTTGCTGTGCCTTTCTGGATGGCCTTTGTTTCGGCGTAACGATATCGAGAAAGAATGCATGTCTCAGTCGGCCACCGTGCCTTTCATGTATCACGGGCAAACCAAGTTATGGTTTCCTAAAATTATTTTTATACGTCCAATGATACCGTCCAGATCAATGGCGGACCTCAAGAGAACCGTCCAAATGCTTTAAGAGCATTTTTATAGTCTTCCAACGCAACTTGCTAGCACTATCTGGTTTTAACGCAACCTGCTAAAAGCCAAATTTTCTTACCTAAACAGTGCTACAGTGCGACTCTACAATAGCACCGTCAAATTGCAATTGATCCATACTAGCATAACGCTACGGATCCAGATGTCCATAAACATGATTTTTCTGTAGCACCAGAATTTGTCAAATAAAGTTCAAAGTTCAAATACGCTTACGAGAGGTTGAATAGAGCCAGGGGACTTCAGGGTCCGTATCGCAAAACAATTCGTACACACAATTAAGTAATCCGTACGAACAGGTGCCATTCAATCGTGATAGCGAGTATAATATTAGCAAACGTGGCTGGCAACAGCGACATATTCTTACGAAAGGCAAACGTTTGCGAATTTGATGAGGTATTTTGAACATCAAATTACAGTGCCGTGCAAGAGGTTCCATCGAATGCACGTTTACTAGAGTAATAGAAGTACATATTTCTCCATTAGAGTGTCGAAAAAATGTCTTACTGTGCTTTTCAAGTCAACGTACCCTTTGCCTAACCCCGAGGCGTCGACGCGTACGTGTCGACTTTCCTCAGTGTTCATGCTCTACAGGGAACCTGACATTGCATGTGCTTGTGTGAGTGCACCATGTTCAATGACACCAGATTTAGCTACATGCTCGTTATATTTGCTTATTACATCCTTTCGTGTGTTCAAAGTCGTTCCAGGCATCAGGATAGCGTGACCTGTTCTTTGTTACTCCGATGTGACGCTAACGCCTTTCATATAATGTCCGAATGAAACGCCGAAGGTCGCCAACACGTGCTATAGTTCTCAGATGTGTTCGGCGCGCAGCCAGGTAAGGCAAGGCGGTTCTCAAAAACGCTTCGCCACAGAAGAGTCTACCTTGGTGTAGTGTGCCGATACAGAACTCGCGGGACAAGCTGCTGCCGACACAGTGTATCCCAGCCAACATAGGAAGCATCCGCGGTAGACAGCAAACCTTCCACGGCCGCTGCATCAGCGTTCCTGGTGCGGATGAACTGTCGCTGTGTCCCACTTAATGACTTCATGAATTCGCAATAAATCTTAAATCTCTTGACTTATACATGTATATATTTTTTCTTTTTTTTAAGCTTGCTACTTTATTTTTCTTTAATGCCATAGCTAATTACTGCCGCCGCGGCTGTCAAGCCATTATAAAGGGAACCTTTGTTGATATTATTTGTGCATAGTAAATAACCTTTCGTGCTTTTTGAATAATACTATTTATAAGCTAGCTTTAATGCGGTATTTATATTCAAAGTCCAATTAATTCCCTGTACTGCGCAACGGTGAAAGCATGGAGTTCTTTGAGTAAGAATTGAACAGCCTGATGATCCCTCGGGGTTGTTGGTGTACATCAGATTTTACAAGCCATCAAATTGGCATCAAAAATCTTCTGAAATGCCTACGCCATACTAAATGATGCAGTTTTTTGCAAGACATCCTTAACCGCCCCCCTCCCCCCCCCCCCCAAGGTTCTATATGTTGTTAGTACTGCCCTTATATTTTTTTTAATAAATGTAGTAATTGGATAGTAACTGCAGTGGTTACCATCCAAATACATTTTACTGCTATAGCAATTATATGGACACTCCAGGCTCATTTTCGCCGTCGTCATCGCCGTGATATTCCGTATAAAATAGAACGGCGATAACACCGTCGCCACGCGCCGTATGCTGTATGTGCGAGTGAAAGCGTACAAGGGTAACCCGACGATGGTGGCTCAATCTCGCGCGTGCAAGGAAGGAATATGGGGAGGAAGCACGCCGTCTTCCTTCCCGCATAAGGCACCGGCAGGAGGGGAGGGGCAATTTACTCCGGCGACGGCAGCGCGGGCCCTATCTTGAAAGCGATCTGCGATGTGGACAGAGTGCGCCGAGTGCTGATAGCTTCATGTGCGCTGCGTTCTCGCCGCTTTGTTCGCATTGAAGTAAGAGGCCGCACGAGGGTCAATTGGCTCGCTGCTGCAAGCGCGCTTTCTCACTCCAGCATTCTTACAGCGAGTGTGCGCGATCATCGAATGAGATGCATTCATCTTTGCTTGTGCGTGCGTGGCAGTATGCTTGTTAATTTAGTTAGTAACGGAATGCTTACAGTTTTATGGCCAACAAAACTAATGTCGTTACTTCGTACATCTGTCTACTACTTTGCGATCACAATCGATGCTTCGCTTTCGGGTGAAACTGCGGCTTTTTTTCTTTCCCACCTGCATTAGAAAAAGGTTTTTGTATTAGCATTATCACTCTCATTAGCAGAAGTCCAGGACCATGCTTAGTAATCATTTTTATTGAAAGTGTAGTTGTAGCTTTAGTGCTATATAGTTGTAGTAGTAGTAGCAGTAGTAGTTGTAGTAGTAGTAGTAGAAGTCGTCGTCGTCGTCATCGTAGTAGTAGTAGTAGTAGTAGTAGTAGTAGTAGTAGTAGTAGTAGCAGTAGTAGTAGTGTAACACCAAATTATACTGAGGCGCAAAGCTAAACCTGCAATATTTGACCAACGTTGCACCACCAGATCAATGTCCTGTATTCATATTGTTTCTTGGAGGTGAGCTCGCGTTCGGGACAGTACAAATCCGAGAGCGCAAGCCTCGTTGCCATCTTGCTGCAGTGAAAACTGCAGAGCACGACAGGGCCAGGCACTCGACAACGATTGACACGTATGGAACGCACCCGTACGTTGCGTCTTGGAATATGCACTAGTGGGAATCATGTCAAACTGCAATAGCGCCCGGCTGCATCAATCCTATAATGTGTATTCATCGGATGCCGTGGGTCAGACGCTACACTGCCCCCCCCCCCCCCCGCCATCCGGATTTTATTTTTTCTTAACCTATCATTTATATCGTTCTTATCCATTGTTCTGCCCTTCCAGAGTATTGCTGTAACAATGTCATTCTTATAAGTTGCCATCGCCTTCATCCTCTTCATGCTCAAGCCGAACCAACACTTTTGTGAACAATAAGGGAGTCAAGATGAAATGCAATAACTATAGACATTGCGTTATAATGTACAACTTAACGCTGCAAAGATTATCTCTAAATACTAGGGACGGAATTCCTGAAGTTTTTTTTTCGTAAGTGCTCTTCGCTAGTGACTGGCTGCCTTTGCTAATACTATGTCCAGCATCAGGATTGGCTGGAATTTGCACTTGTGAACTGTTCCATCTTAGGAGTTTTTTTGTTGTTTTGTGTGTGCGTGTGTGAAAATTTCGTGTGTGGGAGTGTGAAGTTTTCAATCACAGTCCCGGCTCACGTAGCTACAAAATTCATCGTATAATATACACGTTTGGAGTCAGAAATCTTTATTTTCTGCCGACGATCTTTCCCAATAAAAGCGCATGCCAAAACATCTAGTCGCGTGCACTGGAGCCCGCTGGCCTGTAGTAGTGAAAAAGAACCCAAATAAGCGTAAGACCGAGCGCACGCGATTCGCGACACGAGAGCTTTTCACTGACAAGTTGAGCATACGGAACACGGGCAACTGCAAAAGTCTTTCTTCCAGGGAAACTCCACAGTGCTCGTACACCACACGAGAGAAGCCGAGGTCGCGAGGTCGGGTGTCGGCTATATACTTTGCCGAAGGCGCTGCAAGACGGCACGCTTCACCCCACGTCATTCAGTGCATAAAATGTTTGCCACAAGACCATGGCCCCGCCTGAGATGCATTTGATATTCCGCGGCGCCAGTAACTTGCAGTAAGGCAGCACGGTGGATGTTTCGCCAACCGCATTTGCACAGAAATCGAAATCGGCACCCGTAAACTTCTTTCCACGAAGTGCGCTTTTCAGTTCCGTGTTACGCCTGCCACGGCGTTGCGCCTCGAATGCGCCGCTATGCACTGCCTGCACGGGCGCTAAAACATATGCTGTTTGTGAGAGCCAACAGCCGAGAGTGCACGTCGCTGGAGCCAAGTGTTGCCTTTGATCATCGCAAATCGGACACATAGAAAGGACATGAGAGCTTTACACAAGAGAGACAAGCAAATCGATTTTCGATAAACAGCAAAAGCTGCATCATTTTGTCTTTTTTTTACCAGTATTGCTACTATGGCTTTCCGAGAAATTCTGGTTTCGTTCATAAATCTATTTGGAGCCAAAAATGACACTAGATCAAACACATTGCCGCCACGAGGACACCAAGTCATTCACAACCAAAAGAACTCCCTGTAAGGTAGTATATACTAAGTACTGGCGTCGCTTAATATATGCCGCGGCCACTTGCTGAGACTCAAGAAAAATTGGTTACAAATTGTAAGAAATATCAGAAATCCGACAGATTCTGAGACCTAGGAGTTGTCACAAAATCCCCGTCGAGACACCTCCATTAACCATGAAAATGTACGTATAGATATTGCTGAGTAAGGACTGAAGATCCAGAGTGTTTCACAAGCGGTAGTGAACTGCTCAGCCTTAGGACACCTTTTGCTCCTGCGCTTGCACGTACCGATGGTAACTTCGTTAACCCGCCGTGGTTTCTTAGTGGCTATGGTGTTGGGCTACTATAATCACGAGATCGCGGAATCAAATCCCGGCCACAGCGGCCGCATTTCGATGGCAGCGAAATGCAAAAACATCCGTGTAATTATATTTAAGTGCACGTTAAAGAACCTCCAGGTGGTCCAAATTATTGCGGAGCCCCCATTACGGCGTGCCTCATAGTGAGATCATGGTTTTGGCACATAACAAACCCATAGTTTGGTAACTTTGTTACCTAGCAAAGTTTTGACTTCCGTAACTATGGGGGCCCTCCTGACCTTCACCTTCCGGATGAAAGTACATTAGTATGCTTAGTAAGTAAGTTTGAAAGTCGTAAGACAGTAAATGGCAGCTCTTTAATTGCACTGAAGGAACACCATAATACGGGGCTTCTTCGAATCGTTTATATCAAATGATTGGACAAATAGAAGCAAAAGAAACAATGTTGGTGACGGTAAGCCGAACAAAGCATGCGGCTTCCTACGTTACAATCGGTGAAGCAGTCGGAATGACAATATGTGTGCACGCTATCTAGACTGCACAGGATGTGAACATTTGTATGGCTTTCACCTCCGCACTGTTTGCAAGGAAAACTCATCAACCATCCGAATGTAGCACCAACTTGCGTAGCTCATTTGTACGAAGCTTCCTTGTAGCTTCGTGGAACGGAACTTTGCTGATTTCAGCAGAAATCGCTTGCAATAAATACTGTCCCTTCGTTTCGAGTTGTCCATTGATTTACCTACCTCCTGAAATCTGCTATCCTCCTGGTTAGCTCAGATGATAGAGCGAGACGTTGGTTCCAGGTTCGATTACCGTGTCAGGAAGAGTTTTTATCGAACTGCGGAGCTTTCTTTCTATTAAACTGTCGTTACTATTGGTTGAAGGACAAATTTCCCTCCCGTGAAAATTTCTCCACTTTGCGGATTCCCATAGATTTCATTTGCCATCTCCCTATTGCTTATGTCCCTGCCGATGTTTGGCTTCAACGTCGGTGCCATAAGCTCTATACTTCGCTGAGCCCATAAAGGGACACAAATCAGTCTCAGTTTACTTCTTTCGTAAGTGGAATACAAGCTTACATACGTATACAGAAGGAGGTCCCAGAGGATGTGCTGAAAGGGGACCTCCTGTCAGAAAATATACATTTGTGAGAATATATAGCGTAAAACAGCAATGTAGTAATCACTAAGTGGAATATTAGGCAAAGTAAATGACGTGAAAACTCCAAAATAATACAAAGTCCATAACTATTGCTACAATTATTAGTCCTGCAAAAAGATTTAGAATTGATTACTAAAAACAAAAAAGTAGCTGAAATTTATAGAGTATCCTACTTCAGAATAAGGTTAACGAGGCATACAAATGTGCCGTGTTTGAAGACGATGAAAATTAATATATTTGTCTGTGCCATTCACGCCAGTATGGCATGACTGAGCGAATGGTTTCGACTCTAGCAACTCAGGTTGGATCCATCTTTTTTCTGTTTCTGTTTTTTTTTTTGCATTTTTTGCTCGTGCCTCCTATAATTTCATGGTTTTTAACAGCATGGTGGATATCGATTTCCGTCATCGGGAATATCACTCAGTGTCCATATTTACAAAACAACTTCCATGTCTGTGCTGTGCCTGAATTACAATTGCTGCCCGATCGCTATCATTAGTTGCAAGCACCCAATCGCCAGCCTGTATGAAAACGCCCCTACTCAAGCTATGCTTTATTGAATACGGCTACCGTAGGGGGAGGGGGGGGGGGCGTATAGACCATAGTGGCCCATACACGTTCAAAACGTTCTGCAAACAATTTAAATGAGTCCTTTGAAAGTGATCCTATCAATAAATTAGAGTGTTTCAGTGTGTCGACAAGCATCTTGCCTTTTGCGGATTACCGGTTTACTGGAAGTGTGAACTTTAGCGGCCGGGTTGGTGGCGCCATATCGTCGGGCAGAGCTCAACCACACAAACACGGAGCTATTATTGCAGTAACCAAGTGTATTCGACTTCGCTGCTGGTGTAAATTTTCGGCATCGGCGTAAACGCGAACATGTTGCCCTTTGAAATGTGTTCTTTTTTCGGCAAGAGCACTAGAGAGACACGAAAACGTGTCTATAAGGCATTGTGGTTAGATCAAGCGTAACAAAATATCACTACAAGCGTCCGCTAACCCGGTATTACGCAAACGCCACTGCGTATACCGGCATACCAGACACGCTAAAACTCGCTGACGTTCACTTGGACACAGCTGAAATTTAATTCCTCCATAGCTGGCCCCCGGTCGCAATCTCCAGATTCCCCAAGACCTTCAGCACGCTATGTTGACGGGCCATCTACCATATTAAAGCTTTATCATCATCACTTACTTCACAGTGGGCAAAAAAAGAAAGTGGGAAGCCAGCGCAAGTTATAAAGTAATGATAAAGTAGAAGGTGCCTTGCACTTTTGACCTCAAAATTTATAGTTACAAGAAAAAAACTGAATTTCATGTCTGTTTGATGTTCCAATTGCTGCCATCATCTAGGAGATTTCGCAAACAAGGTAATAACAAAACAGGCGCACGCAAAATAACACAAGTCACACAGCAGAAGCATAAAAATATAGCATTCCACTTCAGAAAACCATGCAAATAAGGATTGATTTATTAATAAATGCTTAGAAACGCCTATTCGTGCCGTTACGCACGCACAATGAAAAGTACAGGGGCATGTTAGCATTTCGCCTCCACAGAAATGGGGCCGCGGTGGCTGGCGATCAATGCCGCAACCTCATGCTCAAAGGTGCCACATGTAGGTATGCTCAAGATAACCATTCAATGGATATTTAAAGTTGGCCTCAGTGACTCAAAATGTCCTGAGAAAGCGGATTGCTCTAAATAAGCGTTACTATAATCGCGTAGCTGGATTCCGAAAAATCAGTAATCCTCCCGAAATTTCTCCAGTAATAGTCGGCATCTATTTGTACTGCGTAACTTATGAAATTCAGAAACTAACTTGTAAGCTTTTGTTTTTTCAATATATAGGCTGATGGTGTTACGTCTTTTCATCAAAGAAGTAAAAGAATAATCGCCAATGGATAAACATTGCGCTTTTTTTGGTAATTTCTCTCCCTCATTGGAAATGTCATATTAAGTAGCATGGCGAATACTCTGTATGCGTTAATAGATAAAGCATGTGCAAAGAGAACATGAAATGATCATTTATCATCTTCCGGAAAAGCTGTTGTCGTCAACGTGATCGTCGTTATTTTCTTCTCCACGAATAACGACAATTTTATCTCCTATAGGCTGCTTGGTATATAGCAAATACTGCCCATTTGAAAGAACAATTTAGGATTTTGTGCTGAGCACAAAGCTGCAAAAATGTCGCAGATAGGAAGTTAATAGAACACTTGTTTAGTGAGCGTCAAGCTGTGGGCGCACAATTGAGCTCGGTTGAAGAAACTTGAGAATCAGATGGTGTCCCTATAAAAAGTGATTCAGGTGCTATTTGTCTTCTCAGCTAACAATGAAAAACTTTTTCGCCAACTTTTTTTTCCTTTGTTCTTCCTTATTGCCCCCTACACTTTCTGTAAGCCTGTAATCACTTGACTCTCTAGTTTGTTTGGAGAATATGGAATACATCACCATGGAGGCTGGCTAAACTCTGCGATGGAGCGCTTAGAGGTCCATCGGAGCATGCACTCCTGTTCTTTTCGGAATGGAGCAGTCACCGGCTGTTGCACAAAAAAATTCCGTTCTGTTCGACATATTAGGGAGATTTAGATTTTGCGTACGCAAAATGAGGGGACGCAAACCGCCGGGCTTAGTAAAGAACCCCACAGGAGTACAAGAGAACGCAAGCCGGGCGTGGCGGTTTGCGCACGCAAAGGTCCCTTTGGGCATCCAAACACTCGTTTTCGTACGCAAAATCCAAAACTCCCTTTAATGCATCTTTAGTGCGTATACTCGTCACTTTGACGTGGGGGATATTTCACAGTTTTGTGACACCGCGTGACAAACAGGCAAAGTAGGCGAAGGCTGAATATATTTGACCGAAAGAGGAAGGCTATTGGTGAATACATTGTATAATGGAAATATTTTTCGCGGTCTGCCTAATCATGAATAATCAGTGTTTACACCAAATATCGGATGAGGTGCACACCACCTGATCTGCTAAATTTCCGCAGTGACTTTGACATCACATGACGCCGGCCGAAATATCTTGGCAAATCGTGTAGGGCTAATGGCAGAAAAGCATAAAATAGAACAGTTTGTAATATATTTAGGTTATAGCGCCCCAAGCTTCTTTCGAGCGTCAAATACAAATGTAGTACCAATGGGGCTTATTCTGCATAGCATGTGACTGGCTTGGCGGGTTATTATTTATGTTTTAAAGAAATAATGGCCGTTGTGTATCACAAGCATACACTGAAGACTGTGGGACACAAAAGACACGCTCAGGAGCCGAAACGTTTTGAAAACCATAATTTGTTCGTGTCGTATCAAACTCACAGTTTTTATTTCAAAATTGTAGGATGTGTGAACGTATAAATATTTATACTCAAAATATTTTATCGTTTCTGACTAGCTTATGTATATCAATTGATAATTTTTAGATATGTTTCTAGAATGTTCAGTGGGCTGTGTTTTGAAATAGAACTTCTTGTTCTTTCCCAAAGTGAATTATTTTCAATACCACGTACAGCTCTGTCTTGGGCTATTGAAATGTTCATTAGGTAGTTTCTATAGTTGTTCGTCATATTAGTATGCAATAATGAAAAGGCGAATGAACACTACTATAATAAAATAGCAGCTTTACTCGAAAGGGTAATACATTTTTTATAACAGGAAAATAAAGTGGGCAATAAATGCTAGAAGCGGTTATTTGCTTCTGGTATTCTTTCCACCAAGTTATAGCTTGTTCCTAATGTATTATTATCCAAAGGGCATCACAAAATTTTGGCGGCCACATCAAGTTTTGGCTTGACTGCATTTATACCTGGCCATTTGCAGTGTAGCATAGTCCCAAAAGCGTCGTAATCCATAAGGGCAGGCATGTACCGGAGTGGTCAAAAGTTTCCAGGCCACAGCTTGCGCGAACACGTTGACTTCGTGCCCTATGGCGTGTCATGTTTCGGATTATAAGAGCCCCAAGGTTTTTGTGAAGAGGGTAAGGGACCCTGTTTATCACAATGACAGCGTCCGACTGCCAAAATTACTCCAAGGTCGTGCCACCTGCTTGAGATTGAACGTGTTCGAGCAAGCTGTGACCAGGAAACTTTTGACCACCCCTGTACCTCTGTACCTCTAAGACCGGCGGGATCGGCGATATCGCAGCTAGCTACACCAGTTTGAGTAGCACTTTACAACCTGTGTTATTAGCTGCACAATGCAAATGAATGCTCGTCTCCCGCGCAGCTTACTCTGGTTCCACTCTTGGCCAGCATGCGATTTTCCTGAGCGTGAGGCTGATATTGCGCGCCCGTATAGCCACATCCCCACGTGCCAAAAAATCACGTAGGGAACATGGCGATGTGGGTCGCAGTGGCATGCGCTGAAACGGTGGGCGAAGGGCTATTATTTGCCCCCAAGACGTTTTTCAAGAACGCCAGTCGGTCGACTGGGTTCTATGCTAATATTGGTATCCGACACTGAGATCAATTGTTCTGAATACTCTTTGTAGCCACAGTGAGTTAACGGCGCTTCATATATATGTTAGAGTCACGTTTATGTTACACGGAACAGCCTTGAACGAAGGGTTGGGGGGGATAGGCAGTTTAAGACGCATCAACTCTTCTACTCCGGCAGCGGCTGTGCGCGGCGCGACTGAGCGATTTAAGCGTAGAGTTACTGTATATGCTCTGGTAGTATATACAGTAACTCTAGGGTAAGCGTGACTATGCGCGCCCTCTTGGAAGTAGTCTGCGGTGGGTGCAAAGCTTAGGCGACCCGAGATCAAGGGTGGGAGGTAGGCGCTCCATTTTCGGCAGCACGCACTAGAGTGCCTTCGCGGCGGAGTCCCTTTGCGTCGTTTTCACGAGAACCAACTGAATTGTCCGCCCGGCGTCGACGGCGAATTGCGGCTTGTGCTGCTCTCTGCACAGCGGTCTGCTCAGCCTGACGTTGTATGGTTTGCAGCCGAGCGTGTCGATCGACGATTCACTTCTACAGCAGTGGCCCCTACCTTGCCAGGAGGCGCCATAACATGTACTTCTGAAGAGTAAACAGAGGTATCGAGACTACGCGGCGTACATCGCATTGTACATGTGGTACAATGCGATGCAACTGCTACATGTCGTGACAGCTGGTGCAATATAACACAACTGCAATACAAAGTTTGCACGTATCGACGCTACGCGGCGCGCATCTCACATCGCGTGACAAGTGGCACGATACGATGCTGCTGCTGCAGATGATGCTGATGATTATGATTTATTGGCATCCCCTTTGAAACGAGGCGGTGGCAAATAGTCACCTAGCCTGCTTGATTTAATGAGGTATGTTGTACATGATTTTCATTCCAACATTTTTGTATACATATCCTTGATCTTTTTTCTTCCTCAGAACTTCTCTATCGACCTTGTACCGCTACCTACGTAACTGCAACATGGCGTGCCACCTGGTGCAATAATATGCGACTGTAATGCAAAGTATGCACGTATCAACGCTATGCGGTGCGCATGTGACATCGCGTAACTCCTCGCGCGCTAGGACACGTGTACAGGGCATGTTTGCGGAGCAGCTAGCAAGCGCTGGCATGGCGCAGTGTGGTAAAGTAGCTCGACTCCCGCGCAGACCGCCCGGGTTCAATCCCGGCGGAAACCGGGTACGTTTTTCTCATTCTTGGTGATAGCTGCGACGGACACCGGTGGCGTCAGTGGCGGACGACATCGCCAACCGAAACGGCTATTGGAATGAGCCCATAATAGCTTAGGCTGTAAAACGACTTTCAAACGACCTCCAAAATCAAAGCGGTTCCATGGCATTTTGTGTTTGTACAGAAACTGGTCTCGAAACATCGAATCAGCTGCATGTAAGCGTTAGAGAGACGAGGGTGGCGATATGGGCTTGTTGGTCGGTCATCATGGAAAGGTATCTCGATAGCGCAGCAAAACACGGACACGAGAATAAACGAAGACAAAGACAAACGCTACCTTCACTTGTCTTCGTGTTGTTTGTTCTCGTGTCCGTGTTTTGCTGTGCTATCCAGATACTATTGCGTGATGTTAGAGAGACGATTCCGAAAAGTCGAAAAAACTGTGATCTGAGCGAGCATAACCGAGAACATGGACAATGAGTGTTCATGTTTCAGCTAATCGTGAAAAATACAGCGCCTAAATTGCAGACTCCGAATATGGGCAATGACATATATTCCAACACAGAATTATAAGCCACGTCACTTAGAAAACCCTGTAAGACGAAATCAGAAAAACATAGATATTGAATTACCTATTTTCCCCTGTGTTATTTAACAACATAAACGGTGCCTTTCTGACTAAATGACACTCGCCATTGCGATCACTGATATACAGATAACAATAACAAAAGTTCTGTACCACAAAACATTGACAATCTTACATTAGAAATGCTATTCCGACACCCTACATAAAAAAAACAGTCAGAATTCAAGTTTCGAAGCTAAAAAGTGAAAATGACCGCGCACTCCTACCAAGCACAAGCTTGCCACCGAAGCACAAAGCACCATACGAACACAGTGGAAACAACCCGCAGAGGTGAGCCGCGAAGTAATGGTGTGAAATTAGTTTCTAGGGAAATAATGCAATCCGGAATGCACTTCCCACAAAGGAGATATTGTAGAGATGCAGTGGTCACTAAATAGACTAGAAAAATATGAACTAAACTCGACGTCCGAAGTTCCCGTGCATGTATTTCTTTTTCTATTTTTGTGAAACATGCACCAAACCTGTTAGTAGCATTCCCGTACTTTCGCCATGAAAATTAACAAATCATAAGCCTGTCCCAATAGCTTGTTTTCTATCAACAAGTATTTGTAACATTTTCTCGTACTTCGGTACTTGTGGCTTCAACACTGCGTTTTGAACCTTTGCGTTGATGTTATGTGCAACGAGGGTGATGCTGAGAGTGCATGCTGTAGATGACGCGAGCGCTGCGCGCCACTTACATTTTGAGACCACTATCACTACAGTAACAAGAAAGGACACGTTGGAAGGAGACGCGAGAACACACGCCGTTGACAACCAAAAGCAGACCACAATTGCGTCGCCGGATGCCGTTGTGAACCAGGCCAGACAAAGCCATGGTCGCACATAACACAAGCTGAGGAGGAACACCCCGTATTGAGAGAAAGGTGCGGTTTAACCACTCGTACGCAGATTTTTCAATACAGCACGCTGTCATAAAATCATTGTGAGAAAGCATTCCATAAGAGATACTTTATGCACCTACGCAATTATTTTACATAATGCAAAACTCGTTTCAAAGATTGTTAGCTGCATTGATGTCAATATATATAAAAAAAGGAAATGTGGTGACTTGAGCCGAGTGCACACTTCAACAACAGCGTATACATACGTATACGGACCGTGTCAAGAGTTCGGAAAGGTATAGATGCTCGACCAGCTCCCAAGCCACTCACTCGGTGTCCTACCGAGCGTGTTTCTAATCTAATGTGGACTAAGGACGAGATTTCTCGCGCTACAGAGTTTCCAAGTGACGACCACAGAAAAGGAAGATGGCTGCATGTCTCAGAGGCAGCAATGGGACATTAGAACAGGCCCTAGCGCCAAAGAAAGTATTTTCGGACGGAGGACGAGTCTCATCATAAAGTTTATTGCAATGACGCCATTCAGCGCTACCACCGCAATTGTTATGACAACCGTGGCTAAGATAAAGGATGAATAATAATTCTATGATCGCCTTCTATTTTCAGTAGGTCAAGTTTTTCTGGGTCACCTCCTCGGGTGAGAACATTGCCTGAACTCCTCTGTAATTCCACCAACTGCTACTTGTTCCTGGGCTAGTTGGTTCATACTTATAGTGGAAAAGACATGAAATCATGTGAAGAGGCATGTTTCATGTCCGGTCGTTTTGTTAAATAGTTTCGCGCCTTTTATATCGTAAGGTGCAATTCTGCCTCTCCTATCGCCAGACACAGACGTCACGAAATATTGCACTTGACACAGCATGCCTCCGTTAAAGTGACACTCAAGGTCGAAGTGCATTTGGCAGCTACAACAACACGAAAAATCATTGCAAAAAAATCAAAGCCCCTTTCTTAAAGAAAGATGGTTGAACGCGAAGCTTTCCCCTATGCAAACTGAATCAGTCAAATTCCAAAGCCAACGACCACGCAACGAACCCAAGAAATGGTGAGCGACCCGATGCGATGCATATTTGATTTGATTGCTTATTTAGTATTGTATTTTTTGAACGTTGAAGTTGAATGAAGACACATTTCGTTCAGTTCCATAGCCTTTATTTTAGGTCCTGTAGCCGTTGATTACACGCACACACTCACACTTTCACGGACTGCATGCCCTTGCCGATACACGGGATCGGCCGTGCTGGCACGATCGCGCTCGCGCTTACGTTCGCGCACGGCAGCTTCTTCTTCTGCCGTGCGCTACACCCGCGGTCTACCCAGGGTGACGGCCGGGAATGCATTGCGTGACGCGCGTAATGCAATGCAGATATGTGCAGTTCGTCTGGGTAGCGTGGCATTGCAGTTCCCATTGTTCTTCACGGTACAACTGCGAATGTAAACTGTAGTGTTCTACGATACGTATGTCGTGCACCGTTGTTCTATTGTGTGGACGAATCACGGACGACTCGCGGACGAATCAGTGAGACATAGAAAGCTTCGCTTTAAAAATTCAGTGCGTACCGATATCAGCTTGCTCCGCCTGTTGTCCGGTATAGCTGCTGAAACCTTTGCGCGCCACTGTGGCGCGTGTCCAGTTGAGTGCAGCTCTCTCTGTAAGTGTTTGTCTCTGCTTAGCTTTACAGTCCTACGAAAAAGCTCGGTACTGTTTGTGATGAAACGGCACATTCTTGCGTGAGGCACGAATGCACAAGTTCTGTATATGCGCGTGCGCGCGCAGCTTGCACCAACGGCCGTTCAATAGGAATACTTAAAGATCCCTCAAGAGCTAGGTATATAAGAGAAATCAAATGCAAAAATAAACGAAATATAATTTGCTATAACAGACCACATGGAATCAGATGGAAAATTTAATTTCATCGCAGTCGATGCTTCCAACCTCTGATCGAAATTTGAAATGGTTGCTTTCACGTACGATGACGACTCGCTCACCTAAATTCCAGGCTGAGTCGCAAAGCGACAAACAAATTTAACTTATATGTAATTTCTTGCTCCAAAAACTAATGCGATTGGCTTACCTAAATAGGCTCACATCATGGCACGGACGCAATGTCGTATATATTTTATTAATAACTCTCGCATGTATAATGTTACAATTCAATCCCTAATATATTTTCTGCTTTTAATGCCTCGTCCAAGTGTAGGCCGCTGATGAAATCACACGCATACAAAAGTTCACCGAAGACCTGCCAATAGTTTACTGTGTGCTTGTTTTAGATTACTGTAAAAAACATCCATCCATCCATTCATCTGTTCAACCGTCCGTCTGTACATATGTACGCACGTGCGAACATACATACATACATACATACATACATACATACATACATACATACATACATACATACATACATACATACATACATACATACATACATACATACATACATACATACATACATACATACATACCTGGCGTCTTTTGTTGCAGCTCAAATTACGCTTACAAGATTTCCGTTCAGTCCAGGTGCAAATCCAGAACGAAAAATATAATGGTTCGAACTGGTTTCGACTGGATCATTATGGTTCACAACAGTTCAGTAAAATTTAGCTTGATTTTTATTTGCCAGACACTTGTAAAGAGCGCATGGCGGTATTATAAGAACGAAAAGTTTTGTTTATCTGCGCAAGGTGATAACATAATTATTTGCTAGAAAGTTTTGTGTTACATGCGCAGCATTTCTTGGCGAACATTGGCTACTTTGACAGTATCTATCTATCTATCTATCTATCTATCTATCTATCTATCTATCTATCTATCTATCTATCTATCTATCTATCTATCTATCTATCTATCTATCTATCTATCTATCTATCTATCTATCTATCTATCTAGCCGCCTACGTCTTTGTGCTCTCATGGTCATTTCGTTAACTTGGTATGTACCAAAATTGGCATACTATGACAAGAGTACATCACGAACATAAGTAATAGGTCATGACATAAATGTCATAACATGTGTGTCATGTAGGTCATGACAATGACCCAGCGAAAAAGATTAACACACAAAAACCACTGAAAAGGGTTCGGACGTGGGTACTAAGTGAAGGAAACACTAAATGATGATGGTAGAAATCAGTCATGAGCGTGACTCAGCATAAATGTCAATGACTCTGCGAAAAAAGATTAACACTCAGAAGCCACGTAAATGGGATCGGACGTGGGTACTAAGTGAAGGAAACACTAAAGGATTATGGTAGAAGTCATAGTTATGACCATGACTCTGCAAAAATCCCAATGACTCAGCGAAAAAAATATTAACACTCAAAAATCATTGAATTGGGTTCGGAAGTGGGCAGTAAGTGAATCAAACACTAAAGGATTGTGGTAGAAGTCACAATCATGACCATGACGCAGCAAAAATGAGACTGACTGAGCGAAAAAAAGAATAATACTCAAAGACCAATGGAAAGGGTTCGGATGTGGTACTAAGTGACGGAAAACGCTAAAGGTTGATGGTCGAAGTCATAGTCATGAGCATGACTAAGGCTTTCGCCTTAAGGTCTCTTAGGTCTAGCTAAAGGGACTCCTGAGGACTCATGACATGAATGTCATGACATGCGTGTCATGTAGGTCATGAACGACCCGCCTACGTCTTGGTGCTCTCATGGTAGTTTCATTAACTTGGTAGGCTCCCCGCACACTGCTTCGCATAAGATCGATTCCCACGGGACGTGAGATCTGCCGGCTTTTTTTATCCTCGTTTCTCCACTAAGATCTGTACTACTGCCAAATCCGTTCGTTTGCCATATTTGTTTCTCAAGGTGCGCCATCCTATGTGACCGCTTGTGACTGACTGAATGACGAACGCATGAGCGTGCATGTGTACGCTGCTAACTTTTTTTATAATTCTTCTCATCCCCTTTGGTCCCTTTTTTCGCATGGTTTTCAGTGCAGGGTAGCTAACCGGGCTCAGTGTGGTTAACCTACATGCCTTTCTCTTATCACTCCTCTCTTTCACACGCACATTATAGCGTCCGCAAACCCAAGCTAGACTAAGCGTCCAACGCAAGACGAAGCTAGGGAGAAGCGAGAGTTACACGCTAGAATTACAAGGCCGGAAGCGTGCACCTCTGATGTACAATTATAATCTAAAAACATCTTTCGTGTACAGCCCGCGCTGACAGGCAAAAACGATCCTCAATCAAGGTGATGTGAGGGCCACTAAAATCTCGCTTGAGCATTAACGCGTCCGGCTTTCGCCGACTAGCAGGTATCACTGAACTTCTTCGTGTTTTCCCTTTCTTTAGCTCGGGTTTCTGCTTTTCTTCGCACGGAGACCGGCTGCTCTCAACCAGCGGACTCTCCCTCCCCAGGGGCCGGCCACACACCAGCAAGAAACCGTGCGCGGGGCCCGGACGCGCTAAAGGTGTGAGCGTGTTTAATCTCATGCGCGCGGCAAGCACACGCCGACAACGCCTCTTCGAATAATCCAGGCGAGGAGATGGATGGTCCTCGGCCGGTGGCGGATTATGATGCGCCCTTACTTGCGCTCTCGAGGGACTCTTCCTGGTTGTGCGTTGTCGGCGGTCCCCACTTTGACACGGGCCTGTCTTTTAGTGATTCCCGTGTACCGGTGCGCTCGGCTTCGTTTGCATGTCTCGCAGCTCTTTGGCACGCCGTGTGTTTGGTCGGTGGATCCCTGCTTCCAGCGGCCCCTGATGTGGTGCACGCGCTGGTTTCGCTATTTGATGTTTTCCTTCTCCGTTTATTTTTTACAAATGAAGCCGCATAGCAGCCGAAGCACTTGGCAGAAAAGAGAGTGCAAGCACAAGCCCAGCAGCGTGATGACCATGGCGACGGCAAAAGCCGGTGCAAAGTGGCACCGCTGTCTCAGGTTGTCGGCGCGCGATGGAGGTGCAACAGAATGTGGCGCGATGATTCGCTCGTCGAGCGCGTCCCCGAGCGCTGCCGCCGTGTGCGGTGAAGAGGATCGTCAAAGGGTCTTTTTTTTCCCCTTCTCTCTCGCTGAAATCTCGCGCGAGAGCACATCCTAACGCTAGAGCGCGTCACGTCTGGCCTTTTTTTCTTCAAGCGGCAAGGCACCCCCAGCAGATCGGCGCTAGCAAAAACTGTCCAGCGCCTCGCTCATCAAACACATGCATTTTCTTGGAAGGCGCGTGACCTGCATTCGGTTTGAAGTGGTCAAAATATATTTATATTTTGTTTTCTGTTCTGAAGAACTCAAAGCCAGACATTGTTGCTCAAGAATGAGGAAAACTGTTTAGGCCGAGTTTGAACTGCCTGACGAAGGCTATTTCGTCTTCGTGGGCACAAAAGACAGTCAGTTGAGACATTTTAACTCTATACCTAAGTGGTAAACGACATTCCGGATCATCTTCAAGCAGAGCTGTGTATATCCGCAAGGAGCTCACGTATGTTGACCAAATAGTGCAGCCTCACGACGACAATCAATATGTGTGTCTCCGTGTTAAAAAGAAGACAGTTTCATTTACGCTGACAGGCGGCTACATATCCCCATCCCGTCGACTTCATCGACAGAGACTAAACGACATACTCACAATTACTCCAGGCCCTTATATAATAATAGGTGACTTTACCGCCCACCATCCACTCTGAGGAAGCTTCACGACAAATCAACGAGGCACGAGTCGAGTGGATCTCGCTGCCGAGCATGGACTGAGAGTTTTGAACGATGGCAGCCCGACTAATCTCCGAGGAGTGACATACAGCAGCTGTTTGGACTTTACATTAGTCTCGCATAGTTTAAGATCAAAGGTGCAATGGCTCACAGACATTAAAACTCACGGCAGCGACCATTTTCCTACGTACATGACTATCAGAGGCCTTGACCGCTTTATCTCCCTTGTGTTCTTAAGACAGATAGACTGGCAAGCGTAACGCATATTGATCGAGCACAAGTGCAGATATGAACATCCCGAGCCCCTTGAACACATGACCATACAAAAGCTGCAGGCTTGTAGGCGGACGTATAGAAGATCTACAAGACGCACAAATTTCGGCGAAGAATTGTGGAGACTTCGGGTGATCCGCCGGCGGGCTGAGAGACGATATAGACGTACTAATTTACGACCTGAGAGAAGCCCGACGCATTCAGAAGAAACTTCAGCGTCAGATGAACAAACTTCAGGACGAACGATGGAAGAACGTTTGCGCGTCGCTGGTACCTCGCAAGCCGTTATCCCCGGTGTGGAGAACTCTTTAAGGTCTTCGCTTACTTCCACAACAGCGTCGTCCCTTCACAGCGCTGGCTCTACATCAAAGTCGTCCAGAGCTTGAGGTCGCAGGAGATTTTTGTGCGAAAGTTGCTGGCAACTTCGTTCTGCTAGCTGACTTCTCGATACATGACGTTCCCGTCGCGAGAGATCAGATCATGGAAGTGCCTTTCTCAATGAATGAACTGCAAGCGGCCTTGGCTGCGTGCAGGCGGTCGTCATCATCCAGTTCTGATGGGGTGACGTACGCTGCCTTAAGGCACCTAGGTTCAACAGCACAAAACTATCTTCTGGGTATCTTTAATCAATCTTGGCATGATGGCATAGTCCCCGACGATTGGAAGTGTAGCCGACTGGTGCCTCTACTGAAGCCTGGGAAGTCTCCGCTGAACTTTACATCGTACCTGCCAATTGCACTTGCGAATTGCATCGGTAAGGTCATGGAGAGGATGTTGCTGACACGTATGGAATACTATGACATTTACCCTGATGATATGGCTGGTTTTCGACGTGGATGTTCTTCAATTTTCAGCGTCGTTGATCTTGTGCCCTACGTTCAACAACAAAAAGCTATGAAGCGTCTCTCTGTGGCACTCTTAGCTGTAAAAGGTGCTTACGACCACGTAACCCATGAAGCCATTCTCCAAGCTCTTGAGACTACAGAACTTGGAGGCCACGTATTTAGGTGGATTAGGAGTTGATTATCACGGAGATCTTTTTTGTCCTAACTGAATTTGGCCCGACAAATTGATATATCTTCAGTCGTAGTGTGTGTGTGTGTGTGTGTAAAAACTTTTTATTTACAAAAGTCCTGAGGCTCGACTATTTCAAGTCGAGGCGGGCCGCTCCCACGATGGCACCGTTAGGCCCAGTCGTGGTGCCCCACAAGGCGGAGTGTTGAGCCCGACTCTTTTTAATCGTGTTCTAGTGGGGCTCGCCGAAACGCTACCACAGACGGCTAATGTATCGCTCTACGCAGCCGATATTTGCATCTGGGTGTCCGGCGTGACAAGGCCACAAGTGCGCGCCAGAGTGCAGAAAGCCGCAACCCTGACAGCAGCATACCTTCGCCGACAAGGTGTGACAACACCCACAGAAAAATGTGCACTAGCGGAATTTACACGAAGACCGATGTCTTTCTACCCGGTGTGTATCGAGGGCCAGTCAATTGTGTACAAAAAAACTCACACGTTCTTAGGCATTACTGTAGATCGCGACCTCACCTGGATTCTCCATGTCTCCTACATGAAGAAAAAACTCATTTGTATTGAGAATACGAGTAGCTGGAAAATCGTGGGGAGTATCGGCGCGCTCCATGTTACAGCTATACAAGGCGCTTTTTCTCTTGTCTTGTCCAACACACGCAAGACTCATATCCTTGTACTACAGATCATACAAGCCCAAGCACTTCGGACATGTCTTGGCCTCTCGAGATGTTCATCGACAGCTGCAACGATTGTTATTGCACAGGAGCACCCGATCACGACTCCTATTGTCGGTGAGACTCTAAGAGCGCGCATTCGACTGATTTACGGCTACCATACAATCATTTAGCCGCTTTGCCAGTGCGAAGACCACATGCTACATTCTGTGGTATCGTGACAAGACATCATGCCTCAATACCATCTGACTTCAAGCCTGCGAAACGTGCGAAACGCCCAGCATCGGCATTGTGGTGTCTCCGGCAAATTCACGTGTGACTTTCAGTTCCTAGGATTACAAAAAAAGGCAGACTTCTCACCACTAGCCCTGAAGCAATTGTCTCTGCTTGTCCTCAACGAGTCTTACTTTAACCGCATACACATTTACATGGACGGTTCCACCATTTCGAACAGCTCTACTAGAGCAGTAGTTGCTCCATCGGACGCCGTCGCTTTGCAATTTAAATATTTGCACAATACCACGTCTAAAACCGCAGAACTTGCGGCTCTTCAATATGCACTCATTTATGTGCTCCAGCAGCCCCCAAATCTTTGGGCGATTTTCAGTGATTTCAAAGCAGCCCTACAAAATATGCAGTTTGCCCTACGTCATGGGTTACATGAGCAGCTAGTGCAAGAAATAAGACATGCTCATCATCACGCGCTTGAAGAAAGACACGACATTGTATTTCAGTGGTTGCCGAGCCATTGCGGAATTGTCGGCAACGACAGCGCAGACAGCCGAGCGTGCAGCACTAGCTGCACGCTCGGCTCATCAAAAACATCAGCGGGTTCCTATAGCACTCTCAAGAACGGATGCTGCGCGGCAACTTCAATCGCTTGCTCGCCACATCACACTTCTACGATGGAATTCACCGGGTTTCACCAACTCATGCTTGCACTCTCTTGACCCTAACTTGAGACTTCTCGTACCACCTGGACTCTCCCGTCGCGAAATAACTTTACTGAGTCGCATGTGGTTGGGCATCGCATTTACCAACGCCTATTCGTTCCTAATAGGAATAGCTGACAGTGTGCCGTGCAATTTTTGCGGGTGCGACGAGACTCTCGAGCGCCTTCTGTGTCACTGTCCATCCTTTGACACTCAACTAAGTAATCTCCAAGCTAAACTCAACCTGTTAGATAACAGAACGCTCTCGGAAGAAAAGATCCTTGGGCCATGGCCTAGGCATTCTTGCATGCAAAAGGCCACAAAAGCCCTTCTCCAGTTCGTGAAGAATACTGCATTGTACGAACGCTTGTAACAGCGGAGATACTTCTATGACTGTCTCTGCGAATGACTGACTCTATTGTTTTTCTTTTCTCTCTTTGTCTGTTCTTCCCCTTTCTCCCTCCCCAAGTGTAGGGTAGCCAACCGGACTCGTCCTTGGTTAACCTCCCTACCTTTCTCTCTTCGTTTCTCCTTCTCTCTTTAAAAAATGTCACCGTTTCGCCCGAAACGCGAAGCATCGATTGCGACAGCAAATTAGTAGACAGCTATACGAAGTAAGGATCAAATAAAATCAAACTATTGCAACATTCGGGATAGTAGTTTTATCGGCCGATTAAAATTGTGAACATTCACTTACTAACTAAATAAACCAACATGATGTCACGTGCGCACAAGCAAACATGAACACATCTCGATGGCCGCGCACACGCGGTGTCAAAACGCTGAAGTCGAAAGCGCGGTAGCAGCAGTGAGCGAATTGACCTTCGTGCTGCCTATCGCTTCAACGCGAACTAATTAAGCGACGTGTACAGAACACACACGAAGCTATTAGCCCTCAGCGCTTCTAGACTCGGTACAGTGCGCAGATCGGTTTCAAGATAGGGCCCGGGCATCCGCGCGCGTCCGCACCTTACGCAGCCGCCGCTGGTGTAAAACGCCCCCCCCCCCCCCCCCCCTCACTCCCTTCTCCCCGGTGCCTTGCGCGCGGCGGAAGACGGCGCTTTTCCTCTCCGCTTCCTCCCTTGCACGCACGAGACTGAACCGCCATCATCGGTTCACCATCGCATGCTTTCACTAGCACATACAACATACGGCGCGCGGCGACGATGTTGTCGCCCTTGGACTTCATACGGAACGTCACAGTGACGCCCACGGCAGAAATGCGCCGAGAGTGCCTATATAGTGGCTAAAACAATTAGAAAATTGGGCTCCAATCCACCCTGTGAGCGTGGTAGGCCAGCAAAGCTGTGGTATCACCTGATCCGATAGACCAATGTGATGCTACATTTTCTTGCCACGCTTGGCGCTTGCGCTGAGCATTTTGTTCCCGAAGCACTGGGTCCTGCCGAGCCTAAGCACGACGCCGTTGTGCATATTGACATTGCTGTTCCCTTCGTCACTCATTGTATTCGCGCTGCTCTTCAGGCGTGCTAACTGTGCGTGGCTTGCTTTCGGCAGGAACCACTGCGTTCTGCCTAGCCTGAGAACGACACTGTTGGGCATATCGACGTTGCTGTCGCATATTGACGATCTGCATATTGACGTTGCGCTAATAATATACAGCTCTTAGAGTGGGTCACACATTCTGCATGTCGTCAAGTCGCGTAGCAAGGCGTTTAAAAGTTTCTGCGTGTAAGTCGGTCAGTACAATGACCGAGGATTCTTTCCTCCTTGAAAGGGCAATTGTCTAGTTCGTCAAGCGCAGTCGACGGCGCTTTTCCTAGCCACACTGTAACGAGGGGAGTCACAGAGGAGATGGCTGAGCTACTCTTCGCAGCTACAGTTATCGGAAGCAGGGCTATCAGCAGTTCCGACGTGAAATAAAGAGACATTCGTGAATTCCACGCCGAGCCACAGCCGGCACAGAATCGTTTCTTCAGCTCGTGGTACTTTTAGTTCAGTGGAAGAGGGAGTTGCAGATGTACATCCAAGCAGTGGAGATGTACATTGGTAATTTCTTTTAAGCTCCGCTGTACCAGTGAAAACTCGCACATGCGCGAGTGGTGCCTTCTGGCTGCATTTGTTCTCCACGGTGGTATCGTTATACAGTAGACACAATCGCGAGCCGATCAGTCGACTTCATCCGCGTTGGCGTTACCAGAAATGCGGCAGTGGTCCGGTATCCATTGATATATAATGATTTCTCCCTCGTCGTTTGCTTGATAGTGAAGAATTATGATGTCTGCGACTATAGCTGCTCGTTAGGTCCGTAATACAACGGTGACAAAAGACACTGAAGAGCTGCCTTCGAGTCAAAGATGAACCATGACTATGATCATTCCTGAACAGTGACATCCAGAGCAGCACGGATGGCCGCCAGTTTTGCAACTGTCCATGACGTGAAATGCAATGCCCTAGATTGGATTATGATGTAGTATGTGGCGCGAACTATATAACACTGCTACCCAGGTGGAGACCTAGCATAAAGAATGCCAAGAACTCAACTGTTAGGTGTTTTTCATATTACATTAGTATGCTCTTGTATAATACACCAAGAGTGTCACTCATAAGAGCTGTTGAGGACTATTAGTGTGTCCTGAAAGAGAGCTTTGTAGGCATAGGTTAACATATATGTGAACAAAACCACAACATAATTGCGATCTTTGTTGCACACAAAAAATAGGGAAGATTATGTTAAATATATCAAGCAAGCCTTTTTTTATGAACGCTATCCCATTCAGGGCACAACAGATGGCCTGTTCACTACTTCAAGCTTTGGGTCCAGCAATAGGTGTCGTAAAAAGCAGTGCGTGCAGTTAGGTGTGGTGGATAGCAACTTTATAGCACCAGGAAATCGCGGCTGCAGTTATCGCTGCAGCCAAGGTAATTGTATATCAGGGTTTTCGTTGTTGAAGCTAAATACAGCCGGGTGCAGCCCGGAAATATGGTTGCCGGCCAGTTTTATAGCGCTCTTTATTACATACGCAATTATTAATCAAACGAGAAGTGGCGCTCAGGTAGAAGCGCTACATTTCGACTAGACAACGCCAACGCCCGCCTATAGGATGTGGTTGGGGTTCATACCGCCGGAGTTGAACCCTTTATAAATGCACTCTCTTCACAACATAAGTTCATGTATCCCAACCACGTCCTAGGCGGGCGCTCGCACTGACTCGTTCAAATACATATGTATATATTAAAGCTCAGTGCAACGCTTCCGCGGTAATGTCGCAATGCATGCCACGATGTTTGAACAGACAGTTTGTAGCATAAAACGACGTAGTCAAGTTTTCCATTTTATTTATTTTATTATTTTTAATTTTTTACACGACGTTTTCCGCTGGGGAGGCCACCACGGGGGGGCCACTCGTTCAGTCACTGTGCTGTGCACGGCCTGTGTATAACGGCGGAACCTACACGCGAACAACTTCGAAACACGCGCTATTGCACAGGACGATTGTGCAAGTGTAGGTACCATTCAGCACATTTTGTGTCAAAATGCTGGGGTCAATTCAGGCATTTAATAACAAACGTCCGTAATCAACCGTGCAGGAGCACGTGCTTCTACAGCAACGTTGCTTCGGCGACTAATGTCACTATGCCAAATGCCACATACTGTGATCCTGAATGCGCGTGACATAAATATATGAAGAAAGATGAACGACTTCACTGGAGGTGAAGTGATAACGCAGTGTGGCGGTCGGCGTCGGGTTTCTATTCTGAGTAAGTTCCTCGAATGTCTTGTTTTATTTTTACTTCAGTAGCCCTCCAAAAACAAACACGTCAGCTTTAAAATCTTCCGTCCTTCTTCAGCGTGGCGCTAGCAACAACATAATCAGCGACGGTAACGCTCGGCAATTCTCGCTCGAATTTTGGTGCCGCCAAGGAAATGCGGCCGCCATTTCCCTGGTGCCACAACGCAACCCGGAAAAACTCGTTTTCGCAGCTTACGCGCTCCATTGGGCTTGACAGCCACACGAAAGAGTTCATTTGCGGCCCTTTTTCTTTGGAGGACTCCGTCCTTGCTCCCCTTGTAATAATGTGGACAAGGCTCGGGATCGAGTTTGAATTTCGTGCGGCAACGGGAAGCTGATGTGCGGAGAAACTTGGCCGTCATTTGAGAGCACATTTCTCAACAGGCCCTGAAACCACCGAGTGTAAGACTCGCATTTTCAAATTCAGTTATCTAATTTTGTCCCGTTCATGGAAGGTTTCCTTTTTTTTTCGTGCCAAGAAAAATAAGGAAAAACATCCTAATGGCGAAGCGTCCCTCGTACAATTAGCAATCCCCGTCGTATGAGCGCTAAACAAGCGCCCTAATCGAACTCGAAGGGAATGGGCGTTAAGGATATTTGAATTGAGAGATATATACTTTTGAAAAAATCACGCAGAAACTCTACTAGGAGTTGTCGAAGTATGTGTAAGCACTGTACCACTTGCTCATCTCTGCGAAGCAAGGTGTCATTATCAGTGTTATGATGTACAAAACACCACCAGTACCACCACTATAAACGATAGCGCTGCGGCGACAAGGACTGCTGCGAACGGCGGCGCAACGTGAATTGATGACGCAAGCAAACTACTGTAGGTGGCGACGCCAGGTGCGCTGATGACGTTCCCATCATGATAAGCCGTCATTGCTCTTTAGCGCCTCATCCATCCGCGTCGAACCATTATGAACCATGATCAACCGTATGTCGGCGGCTACGTATGGCACGGCCGCGCGGGCCCTACCTTGAAAGCGATCTGCGATGGGGCAGAGTGCGCCCAGCGCTGATAGCTTGGTGTGTGCTGTGTTCTCGCCGATTCGTTCGCGTTGAAGCGAGATGCAGCACGAAGGCAATTCACTCGCTGCTGCGGGACCTATTTTGAAAGCGATCGTCTTACGTGACGGACAGACGGACGGGTTTTCTCTTTGGGTAGGCATAGAAATGATTTAAAAAGCCACCGACGATTAGGATCCTCCCTAATGCGAAATTTGAGCGCAACTCTCTGGGTGTTTCGAATTCCACCGATTGCGTAGCTGATTGTTCAGATAGAAAACGTTAACACGGGAACGCATGGCTCGCGCGGAGCACATTCTCTATCGGCGGTGGCGCAAGCGAAGTAGCCAATGCGCAGTGGGTCCGAAGACCATGCCACGGCTTTGTTTCCATACATCGTATCGGTGGACGCGGTCGCCGCATGCCTTAGTAATGACGTCATCGGCGACCGGGTGACAACGCACGCTACTATGGCGACATCTCGTAGCGGGTCGCCGCCGTGGAGCCCGTGTAATGCGGCACTTTGCTTTCCTCCTTACCCTTTCGCCATACTCTCCTCTTCCGCTTTCCTCCTCATGCTTCCGATGTACCCTCCGCCTCTGTTTTCCTCCTCGCGCTCTCTTCGCTATCGCCGTCTTCCATCCTCCACTGCGCTCCGCTCGTTCTTTCTACCGGTTATGCCGACGCCGAGGCTGACGCTCAACGCAGGAACGGGCGCCTAAGAGCTGCGCTCTAAAATGACAGGGCCCCTGTGTAAATAGTATCGATCAGTCGTCACCGATCAGTGGCCAGACCCCAGTAAGTACCGGTCTGATCTTTACCAGGGGTGACAAGTTGATCGCTGTCAATACGCTGTCAAACCCGTCCATAAACCGGCAATGTTTTATTGTCATGCCTTTGACGAAGATAGGTGCTCCTATCGAAACGTTGGCCAGCCTTTCTGAGGCACCTTATCCCTGTTTATAATCCTTATTTCTCATGCTATTGATATAGTCACTCACAGTGTACGTCCAGTGTCCACGAGTCCTCAATAGCGTCATCCGGCATCTCGGGGTTAGCTGCGCGACAGCGTAGCGGTCTGCCGTTATGGCTGGGCGAAGGCGTGAACCTCACTACACTGACGCTGACGTCGTTGGCTGCCGCCTCGGGTCGACCACCCTCCTGCACGGCGCTCGATGTCAGGGGCACACCGTCGAGGTCCCATGTCAGGTTGGCCGCCGGTCTCGACCCCACTGCCTCGCACTCAACTTCGGCCGGGTAGTTGGCGGAAAGGGGACCATGGGCGCCCCTAATTGTGACACTGCGTGGTTTGACTGAAAAACAAAGAGAGCAAGAAGAACAAGTCGTTAGTATCTGGCTACCAAGCAGCTTTGGAGACACGAATATAATGATATTTTCACCGTGACGACGATTCGCTTTGTTACGAAATTAATAGTTAATGTTGAGCCTCGCATCATATTCCGGTGGTCAGATCCTTGTGTAGCGGACCACAATCTATATTAGAATAACAGGTAACGAATAAGCAGGCAGAACGGCTGAAGCAGCGCATACTTTAAATGTAGTGACACCTGTGTACTTTCTTGTACACAGGTGTCATATGAAAAAATGATCAACTCGGTGTCCCCAGTGCCCACCACTGGTACAAAAAAGTGCCGGCAGCCACGCGCTCCGAGTATCGCATTGCAAACGCTGAGCACTGCACATTTATAAAAGGTTTGTTGCCTAGGACGGTAAAGACACACTCAGTGGACTGGGCCACATTAATGAGAAAAATTGGGCTGAAACTTCTCGTATAGAGCAGATGCGAGCCAGTCATCATAACAGACATATTCTTAGCGAAAGTGGCCTGTCAATAGCAAACAGCACTTACAAATGAAACGCTTGGTGGATTCGCTTGTAGGGCTTCCATGTAGGGCAACCAAATAAACATGGAATGGAGCTCTAGGGAGCTGCGCAGGCCTCCGGTGCCACGCCACGGTTACAGCCGCATGTGACGGACATGAGGGATATCGACGCTTCGTCAACGTTGCGCTTTTGTGGCAAGTTGGTGGAATGTTGTGAAAGCTTGGTAGAAGTGCCTCGGAACATTGAGCAGGTGGACTCGAAGTTACTCGGAACTCAGAATATTAAGCAGGTTGCTTAATGTAGTGGCTGGAAGCATATGCACTTTAGTAGAGCCTTTAAGCAGATTGCTTAAGACTCTAGTTGGTCATGGCGCGAAACGGATATTTCGGCACGAGGCCAATGCGAGCCATAGAGTACCTACTGTCTGTATCTCTTCGCATTTTCTCATATTAACAGAGCTGGCATGTTTATTTTTCGTTTTTACAGCGTAAGCTGTTATGGGCTCATTGCAATACCGTTTCGGGTCGCGATGATGCCACCGCCGGCGGCCGCGTAACCGCTGTCGCCGGAAACGCGAAAAAATTACCCGATTCTCGCAGGGATCGAACCCGCGCCCGCTGCGTGGGAGCCGGATACTCTAACACTGAGCCACGCAAGCGCTTGCTATCGGGCCGCCGAAAATACCCTAAGGCAATCGCAAGGTGAGATGACTCGAGCCTCCGCCAATATGGTGGCACCATCTAGGTAAGATGCCTGAAAACGCAGCGTCCTCAGGCGCAGACGACGATATGCGATTCAGACGAGGCGCGCAATCAACGCGCTCCCGAGCTGCCGAGCATCCGCCAGTATGGTGGCGCCATCTAGTTAAGGTGCCTACAAACGCGGCGCGCCCGACATGTAAGTTGCAGTTGTAAGGCTTGATCGGGCTCAGCAGACTGCTGTGGAGAGAGCATTACAAACCGCAGCTCGCCGTCGACGCCGGGCGGACAGTTCAGATCGTTCTCGTCAAAACGAGGCGAACCGACTGCCGCGAAGACCCTGTTGTGCGTGGGGCCCAAATTGGAGCTACTCTTGAGCCGCTCCACCAGCTTACGCTGTGACTGTGTGGCGTGTGCCACGCAGGCCTGTGACTTTTTTTCTGTTTGTCGAAACTTAAGAGAAATAGAAATTTCTTGCCCCCTCCACAGTTCTCGTTTATATGCTATATTTGTGGCAAGTGTTCCACTAAACTGAGCTCAATAATCGGTTAGCCATATGACTGTCTCACAAAGGAACTAAATTCAAACACAACGATGGGTGAAGAGGGTGCTCCATTCAACAAACGAATGAGCAGTGTTTAGACTAGAGACATTTAGGGCCGTGCATTGTAGCGACAAAATGCGACTCTTGTGTCTCAGGCGATGCCTCTACGCCATACGTAACGGCCCTAATACACAAACCTTTTCATTTGTAAGCGGTATATTGGCCATTATCAGCCCACTCTCGCTAATGTATTTCCAAGTAGCGTGAATTGGGGGAGTTGGAATATGTTCATGATCTGTCAGCGCAAGAACTAGACAAAAACGAAAAAGAAGAGACGATTGTGATCGCCTCTTCTTTTTTGTTTTTCTCTAGCTTTTGCGCTGACAGATAATTAGTGTGTGCAACCTTACGATTGATTAGCGGGCACCTGCTCTTAGGAACTATTCTAACGTAAGAACTGTTTTGTGAATATGAGCTCACATGCTGGGCACCGTCGCCTCTGCCGACATAAGGTTTCCCTACGTTATCCAGACTGACTTTGAAACTTCCGAATTCACCTGCGTTATAGTCTTCGAAAGTACAAGTTTTCCTCACAAGAACAGATAACAGGCCAGCTGGAATATGCTCACGATATAGCAGCGAAAAAATAAAAGGCATGGTAAAAAAAGAAAAGACGACAGAACGCCTGTATTCAGCTGAAGATTTATTACAACACACGATAAAAATTTGGAAAGCGCCACTCATAAAAAAAGAAAAAGGAATGAAAACAACTAAAACTGAACGAAGTAAGAAAATCACATCTGCACTCAAACATGCAATGTCAAGGATAATAAAAATCTGAGCACTCATATAAACCGTTTTTCCGGCGAGGACAGACACAGTTTCGAACTAAACGCAATATTGCCGCCGCACTGCTCTCCTCCTGGCCGTGGTAAGTGCGGACCGCAAATTTTGCAGCGGTTGCTTAGTGGCATTGCGAATCAGGTGAGTCTAACGTGTTTCTCGTGTAATTACTGTGATAACAGGTGAGTGAATGTTAACAGGATACCGCAGTGTTGACACGCAGTATGACTACGACATCGATTACAACATACGACATTAATACAACATTTATTTCTTAAGCCCACAATAATGCAGGCTTGAAATAAATACATCAAAATAGAACCGCTAAAATATACATACTATCTGTTATTTTTCCTGTCTTGAGCTAAACACCACACAACTTCCCAGCTATCTGTGTGTCTTGCCTAATAGTAAGCAACCGCAGGACAGTTCTTTGCGGAAATGTGCACGGCAGAGTGGATGTCCCGCTAAGCGAAACGATTTGCGAAATAAACGCCACCAAAGGCTGTGATTTACAGCATAGTAATTACATCGGACAACAGAACCCCCACACGCACACACGCACACAAGAACATAAAAATGCATGCAAGGTAAGCAGTTATGCGGTGTGGCGAACACCTCTTCTCGAACAGCTAAGCGCCGCTGCAGCCAGCCGCACATACCAGAACGACGGCGGAGGAACGATGATGATGATACCCTTTTATTAAGGTCACGGCTTCCTAGCGAAAACTGTCTATACATTGTGAAGCAGATACAAGGCGGGCTCACACGCGACTGTGCGAGCTTATGAATAAGAAACGCCGCCAGAAGCTCACGGTTCCGCTGATCCGGATTTGTGATCTTAATAGACGGGTACAGAAAATCTAATGCGGAAGCGCACGAGTGAAAATGACTCGATAAATATAAACTATCTGTACCTTTTAATAAGTAAATAATCAATTCAGTAAATTCTGGGGTTTTACATGCCAAAATCACGATGTGATTAGGACGCACGCCGTAGTGGGAGACTCCGAATTCATTTTGACCACCTTGGCTCTTTAACATGCAGTCAATGTGCAGTTAGCGCAAAAGATACGCTGCTAGAACCGGCTACTCTCCGGCGGATCCTCTTGAAGAAGGCAAATTCGTGCAAGTATGCCGATAGATGTCAGCAGCTTCTGCATAAGGTGTATAGCAGCTCCCAACGCTAGGCATGCAAGGGAAAGTCCGACAACAGATCAACTACATCTCGCTTATGGTTTCGCCCGTGCTATATATGGTTGTGGCGGATTTTTCAGGAACAAATGAGCAAAAACCAGACAGATGGTTCGATCGCGTGCGGAGGTTCTGAAAAATAGCACGCTGTAAAAGGCAATGCCATGCTTTTTACGCTGAGTGCCGGATACCGTCATGCAAAAGCCTTCGCATCGACTGACGGAGGCTGAAAATCGAGGGAGAGCGACCTGCTTATGGTTTCGCTCGTTCTGCATATGGTTGTCACAGTCTTACAGGGACAGAAAGAGAAAAGGCAGAAAATGTTCCAATATTGCTGGGAGGTTCAGTAAGATAGCGTAAAATTCAAACCAGCTGGTGCCTCCACGTCGAAGCACCGTGAGCGCAGAAGCACCCTAACACGACCTCTCAGTGGTGAAAAACACAAATACAAGTTCAAAGAAATCCATGGTGGACGATTTGCTTATGGTTTGGATCGTGGTTGTCATATGTTCTGCAGAAGGAGATAGAGAAATGGCGTAGGGATTGTTTGATAACTCATGGAGGCTCTGCGAGAGCACATTGGAGTAAAAAGCGGTTGGATGGAAGGTGCATGTTTAATAATATTTGCAGAAACTAAGACGTTACACAGAATTAGCAGCATTGTTGGAAATTGCAAAATCATTTGGGCAGCTTGAACAAGCGAATGATCGGGGAACAACGTTTACACATTGTGGCATATAGCATTGGTGGCACAGTAGCTTCTGTTGTCGCTGTTTATGAGCACAATGACCGGAGGGGATCAGCATGGTTTGGATTTAGTTTTCACTTTGTAATTTATACACAAAAAGAAAACAAAGCAACGGGTACACAGGGGACTTAACCTAGTGCGTTGCAGTTGACTACAACGCGGGCAAGGCCGCAGCAGAACTGGCATGATGCTCAAACGCTCTGGCTTCTTTGTGCAGTTTTTTCAGCGGCTCCATTAAACTAGATACCAGTCAAACCCACCACGGTGGCTTAGGGGCTATGGCGTTTAACGTCAACAATTCACGTCAACATTATATTCATTCATCGCCAAGCTCTTTAGACGATCCAATAACTGACTAATTTTTGAGCCATCGTTGACCTACTTTTACGGCATTTTCGTCATGGAAACGAGCGAAAGTCTTCTCTTTATGGAAATCTGGCCAGAAACACTTTTTACAAAATTACAGATCTATATGTTACTAACTTCGCATGCATGCAAAATTTTACAAGAAATTATTTAAAAAAAAAACATAGGCTTTCTTGAATCGAAGAACATCTTGTGTAACGCTCAGCATGGTTTTCCTTGTGACTCTAGCCTCATCACGTCGCAAAATCCACACAAGTCATCAGTCTTACTCTCGATTTATGCCATCAAGTAGATGTCTTGTTCATGTATTTTGCAAAATCCATTGATACTGTAACCCCATCTTAGCTATTGCAGAAGCTCAATCTTTCCTTATAATAACACTTTTCTTGAAGACAGGATCAGTTGCTTTCTTTGTTATCACTCACAGTATGCTTCTTTCAATTGATGCAATTCTCCAGACGCATCAGTACCGTCCGGTGTACCATAGTGTTTTGTACTTAGGCCTTTGCTTTTCTTGCTTTATGTTAATATTTTACCGCGCTGTGTTTCTGCGAAACTTCATCTTTATGCTGATGATTCACGAACCTCTCCCTGCAACTGACATATAAAAGACTGCTTTACCATTGCCGAAAATATTCTCGCACAATTTTGGCCATTCCGCGTATCACACAAGCATTATCTCACAAGCAAATGTTTCTTAGCGTCATGGAGTCACAATAATTTCGATATTGGCAGGTCTAGCTTATGGGTAACGACATTGATATCAAACGAGAATAACTAATAGGGTTCCCCAATCTTTATGCTTGCTGAATGTCATACAATTGTAGATCCGATGATCCGATGGATGTGTGGTAATGTTCCTACAACGTAGCTCACTGTAAACAAAAATTAGCCTAGATTGGAGTTTTCACTGCTCATGTGCTTTGAAAACTGCCTTGCACTTAAAAATTACTCTGGCATGCTGGAGTAAAATGCGCTACATTACATCGTTTTACTACCACCTATAAGAAAGGTAGTAAAAGGATGTCATTGGCCGACTTTACAACGTACAGAGTTTTAGATCACGTGAATAGAAACCATCCATAGGGAGTTTAAAACCACGTGAGCTAGAACCTTGCTCAAGGTCACGTGATTAAATACTACCATTATGCTCCGCAAGCCCTCACAAGCTCCGTCCCTTCCAGTGAAGCCTATACTCGGCGAGAGGCTTGGCCACGCTATCGGAAAACATGCCATGGCGGCGCATCGGCCAAAATATGTTGACTTTAGCCGGGGTCGAAGAGAAGTACGTACGGCAGCGCGGATCCCGTAAGTGCTTGTTTGGGCGCAGAACTGAACAATTTATTATTGTCAGTTGGCTGAGTAGTGAAAGCTGTGCACGTAGCATGGCCGTATTTGTTTGTTTACGCGTGCATGCAAGCAGTACGCCTGTTTCACTTCCACCGAAGCTCCAGCTACCGTAGCAAGCCAGCCATCGCGACGTTTTGTCGTCTTTGTTTCCTACGCTACGAGGAAATATGGTTCCTCTGATTCAAGATGAGGCGACATATTCTTGAGAACACGACACTCGGTGCCATAACCGGGGGAGCTCTCAGAAATAACTCTCAGGAATACCCGCAATAACTTCGTGAAGGGGGTAAAAAATTGTCCGATTATCTTCCCCAACAATTTTTACATGGCTGAAAAAAATACTCCAGTTTTTACATACAAAAACACGGTCAGCATGGGAGTAAATCTTTAACCCGACTGGTACGTGGTATAAAAAAAACAGAAACGGGAATGCGATACGGTACGAGCGGTTCACTCCCATTTCGCGTTATTTTTGTTTACAGTGAGAAAACATGTTAGTAATTTAAAAATAAATCATGCATGCCACAAAATGTATCAGAATATATTCAGATTAACAAAGACACTGGTGTGCAAGGCAGGTCTTATGTAAACGCAGACCAGCCGCTTATCTAGGAAATCTGCATTTCTATTTCATCTGATAACGAATTGTTTTGGCAAGGCCGGTGACATAGGTGAAGGAGAAGTCAGAAACGCTCGCGTGTTTTAATTGTGGGAAATTGTTAAAATTGTGCTAAATTGCTAATTCGGAACGTCAAAGATGCACTCATGATAGTAAAATTTATTCGATAGCCCCCATTTACGGTTCGCCAGATAAAGAAATTGTGAGTTTTAACGTCGAAACGCTTTGTTATGAGGGACGCCGTACAGTTCAGGGCTCAAGATACGGCCCTTTTCCGGCGGTAACAAAAGAGCTGTACAGAGACAAAACATACGCTCACTAACAATACTGTAATGCCACTCGCATTGTGCGAGAATTCTGTGGTGCTTTTTGATGTCTCCAAGCAACGCGTAAGTGTGAGCAATGCCTGTATTGTGGGAATCAAATTAAGCGACAAATCGGGATTTTCTACACTCTTCTTAAGCTGTGGTGTTTACCGTCCCAAAACCACACAGTCGGTTATGATGCATTCCGTACCGTGTAGGGTTCCGGACTAATTTTGAAAACCTAGGGTTCTTTAATGTGCACTCGAAGCGCGGTACGCGAGTGTTTTTTGCATTCCGCCCCCCTCGGAACACGGCCGACAGGGCCAGGCATCAAAGCCGTGGCCTCGTGCTCAACAGCGCAATGCCATACCCAATGGGCCACCGCGGCAGGTGAATGGTGTCTCTTATGGCCCAGTGGGCAGCTTTCTGCAGTAAAACATCACCACTGAAGTCTTACCTTAAACTTTATACTAAGATATGGAAAGAAGGCATTGTAGGAGCGAGGAAAAAAATTAATGTCTTATGCACGCGTCTTGCACGCAAGGCCAAATGTTAAGGATGAAAGAAGGGAAATTAAGTGAAAAAAGTCACCAAGTGCAAAAGCACTTCGTTAACTCTAGGCAGGCGATAAATAGAGCGCGCCAAGGAAGATTCAAGATGCCACTTTCAGTGTCCAACACATTCTGCCATAACGCACGCGTTTATAATGCACAGCATACTTGCGCTGCGGCAGTCCCAGAGGAAGAACATTTTTCAGAGAAATGCGGCAAAATGAGCGTTCAACAAAAACGAGCAAATGCTTAAAAGAACTTCGTTATTAATTAGATCACGTACGCTTAACGTGCGGTGTTGAGTACGGTGTATGAAGTCACTCACATTTTACGCATCGCTTGAAGTTCCTACAGATTAGGTACGCCTGAGTAATTCGGCACAGCGGGATAGTTTTCTTGTCTCTAGTCCTCCGTTAACGGTTTTTGAACAACATAAAATGCGAAAAACACCCTAACCTAATGACACATAGCTGAAAGATGCCAAAGGTAAAATAGCAAAAAGCTTCAAAATGTGGACAGCCACATTATGGTTAAAATAAACGAGAACGCATGTAGTAAATTACCAAACGAAAGAAGAGCTAACAGAACATGCTTGTTTAGCGTGGCATGACGAACCATCGTGAGCTTTCTCTGGCCTTGGATGTGTCCAGTTCCGTGTAGAACTACAAGAAGATGAATAATACAATACTGCTAACTCTGTAAGAACATTACGCATAACGTACTATACAAAGACTGAAATTACATAGTGAAACAAATTATTTTTCTGCCACTGCTGGTTACCGTTTCATAGATGGTTTACACTAACGTCACCATGCCGCCTTTTTTGAGCACTAGGAGAATGAGAAACTGCGTCTTAATCCGAAGCACATGTTGTTTCCAGCTTGTCATCAGTAGCGCAGTGAAAAGTGTGAATGTGGGTCTGAATATAGCGTCTTTGACGTCACGTGAAAGCTGTTTATACTGTGTTTAGTATAAATGAACTGTTAAACAAACACAAATAGAATAAAAGAGGATGCGAAGACACTGCACTTAGTCGCAGAGGATGTATTTATTTAAAAAAAATTATGACTGATCCAACGCACATGTTGAAACCTCTCTGAAGCGGTTAGCTAAATGCTATAAAATTAAATGAGAATCGTACAATTGACTTTATTGTCATATATGCAACGTATAATATATTGCATTGTTTATGTTCATCAGCTATAAACACCGTACACAATCTAAGCCAAAATGCAAACAGCAGTTCATGCGAAAACACACTATGAGACGTCGACGCAGTGACGTCACTATGACGAAAGTGATGTTTGTCGAGCGAAAAATTGTGAGGACAGATGTAATATGAGAGACGTACGAGGCTAAAGACTGGTGCATGGTTGAGCATTATTTTTCCAGTTTTATTCCTGCGTCAGGCTGGCGCAAAACGTGCTATACGACGTTAGGCACGCGCCTATTCGGCAAGACAGCAGCAGCCGCGTTCAGGAAAGTCAAGGAGGGTTCACTAAGAAAGCATTGCTTTGAAAATTCTCTACGTAACCAGGAGAGTCGAATTGCATCATATGATGGACACCTCATAAAGAACGGAAAAACAAAGGACAATTATAATGCATTTCGGCTACCTTGATTCTTAACATAAGCGGTGTACGTACTGACACGATAACGTCGAAGGTTTCTGTGCGTCGAAATGCTTTTTAGGATAACGGTGACGCTTATTTTTGCAGTAACCAGTATTTTTCTTCGAAGTGCGCTACGGCCTCTCAATTTGGTCCGCATTTTTGCAAGGTCATTAGCTTTTGCTTGGGGTCATGGCATGTACACGCGGGAGCAAAAGTTTGGAGACCACGGCATCAGCAAAACGTTTTGATTACTTCTAGCGCAGCTCCGCAACGTGGAAATGTTTCAGTACAATACATTCCTCGAAAGCGCGCATGTAGGCTCTAACATTTAATTTCAGCCGGCATGCCCAGGTTGAGTATAAAAATATTTTTTTGCGGCAGCATTGGTCTATAAACGATTGCTCTCGCGACTGTACAAATTATTCTCCCAACGTCCGTTTGAGAGCATGTAAAGCTCAAAGACTACACATATATTCGTTACAGCTTCAACATCCGTGAGATGTGACGCATCTAGAACATCAGCTAATTTGCATGTGAAATTTGTCTTCACTGACGGCTGACCGATATGATCTGTGGATCATTGAGGCCTGACATTACTCACTTCTCATCGCCACTGAGGTATGCAGGAGTTAGGGAGCCTACATACAATTACTTGCAGGCTCCCTACCAGGATGCTGCTACGCTCACCGTAGCAATATATGCGCCCACCGCATATCGATGGCGACAAAGACGTGTTCATGAGAGTAACTGCACAGTAGGTTGCAGCAGAACTGACACCATCGCGTGTCCAATAGAACAGTTTTGGACGAGCATACACAAGGCTCTTGAGTGTCCTCAATTCTGTAACTAAGTCAACGCGTCGTGGGCTTTCATTGGCCATCGTTAACCATGAATTCTCACTCGTGAAACGTGATGGGCTGATTGTGTTCCATAATATTTGAAATCTTCGAAGCCCTTGTCACCTATACGCTCACTCTTTTGAGGAAGAAAGAAAACACGGAATGGCATGATATTACTTATATAGTAATCGTGACAACGAGGCACTAACGTATCTTTTTTTCAGGCTATAGGCAGACGGTAAACAACAGTTAGCATTGTTGAATATAGTGCCAACACTTTTGCACATTTCACGCGAAAGTCCATTTAGCAAGACATACAGTATGCAGCACAAAACCAAGTAAGCAGCAAAAAATAACATTACATCGAATGTAAATAATGCGCTTTCAACATGAAGTGATACGTGTACAACAAATGAGCTTCAGTGAACAAAAATAAACATAAAAAGGAAGCAACAATAGGCAGCAACAAAGTAAAGCAGAAACAAAATGTGTAACAAACCATTATTTTGCTAGACGTCTTGCTAGGGTAACCTAAAAAAATGATGCCAAAATTCTTAAAGCATTAATTTGTGGGGTTTTTTTCGCATCACAGTAGCTGGACCAAATTATATTTGGAATGTATTAAATGTGCTTGAGTTAACGAACGATGTGAAGTCTATGCTCATCATTCAAGTATTCCAGCGCCGTGTGCGGTTCGTGCTTTCAAAAAATAAAACGCAGCTTATAGCATAAACACTCACTTCACTAACATAGCATGCTAGTGCACTGGCGCTCTTACGCTTCCTTGACATCTAACTCATAATAATTAAACGCATTTCACGTGGCTGTCAGCGCTGAAATTGTGAATTGTGCCTTATACTACATCAACGAAAGAAATTAGCTGGCAGCGTAACGTTAGGAAGACAACCTCTGCGAGCCATGATCCCTTGTCCCTCTTTCGTTTGCGTTAACTTGGTAAATTGACGCTTTAAGCACGTATTTTGTTTTTCTGCCGCACTTTTTCTTTTATACTGTAAGCGATAACGAAGAAGAGTGCGTGCTTGGCCACGACGCCGTGCCCAGCAGCTGTGTTGCCTTGTGACAGCTCTCAATTCTTGCACGAAACGCATAACGAAAAATAAACACGCTTTATGAAATGTTCAAATAATTGAGGAGCGAATGACGTTGTCAATTGCTCGATAAACTCTCATCTGAACCGGTAGCGTATTAGTGAAAGAAGAGAGATTAGTCATGGCCGAAATCAAAATTTCATAACATTACGGAGCTAATACGGCTCCCTTGTTGACAATGCGTGGCGCAGAACGCTGTCGTCAACAAACAAGTCTGATGCAGTTTGAACTAGAAACAAGTACGGGCTACAAAATGTCATGAAATTTTGATTCTGTTGATGAAGGCGATTCCTTGCCTTGTGAATAAAATCTCCGGTTATTGTTCGAACCATCCAAGGTATATACACATTTCGGAAAAGTCAAGGGACAGAGCTCCCTACTTAGGCTAAAGAACATCGACTTTGCAACAGTTGACAGTCAGCGTTGTGTTCGTCGGGTGTTGCCCCTCGTCGGGCACCACTTTACCTAGCCGTCAAAGAGGGCATTGAGCGCTGATCCCTGTTACTATGGCAGAGGGCCAAGCGGCACAGTAGCCGCACTATTACACGAAACCCAGTAAAGCGTGACATTCACTGCAGCGTTGGTGGCTAAGACGGATGTTTGCTCTTTACTGCGTTCTGCGCTACATGAAACAAGAAATCTTCTCTTTATGCCGATGCTTCAGATGGGAAAGAACTACACAGAAAAAAATTACGATGGATGCTTACAACTTTCTAAGAATGTGAAGGCGAAGGCCTATTTGGACCCATAGCGAAGTGGAATGAAGCTCTGATCCCATGCGGCGACGTATACAAGGTGCGAGAGTGCGCTGCGAGCGTGCTGCCGCCGTTTCCAGAACGTTCTACGGGCGCCACCGCTGACATTTCCCTCCTCCTCCCCATCGCCGCCATTGCCCTTTCTCTCAACACCCTCCGGCGTTGAGCGCGAGGGGCAGAATGCGAACGCTAGCACAGCATTGCATTTACAAACGTTAGCGCTGGCCCAATTACTCCTGTCCAAATTCCACGCACGGCCTCATATTTACTGTAGCCCCAAAGTCGTCTATGTTGCATTATTGCTGCATTACGCTTCACCAAACACGTATTCTGATTTATCTCACAATCCCTGGCATAAAAAAAAAATGTGATATGCCTGTTTCGGCAATATTCAAACTGGCTCAGTCGCATATGTTCGAAAGATTTCCAGATTATCTTGAAGTATTCACAGATGCAACTACATACATCAACCGTCAAGGCACCTCTGCAGCTTTTTTCGGCCCTTCGACTCAAGTAAGACCTATATTTCATATACCCCATCCAGCCTCGTCAACAACTGCAGAGCTAGCAGCGGTTGATGTTGCACTGAAATACGTACAATAGAAGTTAACCGCATCGAAGGTTGTCATCTTACGGACTCCCGCGCTGCCCTTAGCAGATTCCAACGCAATCAGATTGGTTGTCCAGTTGTGCGCACCATTACTGACTCTGCAAACAAAATTTAATCACGTGGGGTACCTCTGGCTGCCCAATGAATACATTCACACGTAGGGATCGCCGGAAATGAAGAGGCTGATGGGCTGGCTTCAATTTGGGCTCATAACGACTGTGCCTGCCCTGAAACTTTGTGTAAGCTTTATGACGCGCTAGCCTGCTGATTTGTCGCCATCTACTCAAGCAGCAAGGGTAATGTGGGAGGGGTCTTGTCAGATGGATAACCGGTGGACCGTTAGAGTTTCAGAAGGGATACCAAGAGAAGGGAAGCGCAGTCGAGGACGGCAGAAAACTAGGTGGGGTGATGAAGTTAGGAAATTCGCTGACGCAAGTTGGAATCAGCTAGCGCAAGACAGGGGTAATTGGAGATCACAGGCAGAGGCCTTCGTTCTGCCGTGGACATAAATATAGGCTGCTTCCTGCTGCTGCTGCTGCTGCTGCTGATGATGATGATGACCCAAATAGCATCCAGACCAGTGCGTCGGAAATGGAACGTTCCCGCCCCGTGTTCGCGATCGAGACTTGCCTCGTCGCACTAGAGCGCAACTACTCAAGCTAAGGGTTGGCTGTGTGAACGTATGCGAACGTTTATACAGGCAAGGACGTGTGGCCAGTCCATCGTGTACGTCTTGCGGTTGCTGCGAGACACTTCAGGACCTGATATTGGAATGTCCCGCTTTCAGTGCGCAGCGCATGTCGCTAGTGAGGGACTATCATCTCCTTGGCCTGCGGTCTACGACACTATACGAATGTTTGTACCTCAGTGGTTGTTCGTCTCGACGCGATCAGGCTCATATCGCTCTCCGTACTTTTCTATAATTAACTAACTTAGGTTCTCGTTTGAGACTCGGAGACTATTTCTTCTATTTAACATTTTTCTTAGTAGCGTGACCTGCAGTGACTGGCCCTACTGGGCCGGTCACTGCAGGTCACGCTACTTTATTTCTTGAGATTTGGCATCTTGTTTTCCTCTTTCCTCCCCTTCTTCCTATCTTCCATTTCTATTTTTCGACCCCCTCCTTTCTGAATACTAGGCAGGCGTTGTGCCCCTTCCGGTGGCAGTTTCCAGTCTGCTACTCGCTTTCCCTTTCCTGTAAAATGTATATATATATATATATATATGCTCAAATCAAATATTAATAATAATAATAATAATAATAATAATAATAATAATAATAATAATAATAATAATTCTAGTTTATTTTGTGATGAGCGGCGTCGGACCCAGCTGCTGTAGAAGAAAACGATGAATGCGCAACCAGTGGCACGAGCGCGAGGCGCGAGGCGGGCTCGCTCACTTTTTCTGTACCTCACAGCGACCTTGAAACAAAAATTTAAGGCTTCCGCCTTAAAATCCGCCTCCATTCGACCTTGTGAAAGTGGATGTACAGCAAAGCTGTTGCGGACGTTACACAAGTACCACTACCCCTACTGACTTTAGACGACGTCAGACAAGCACCACCACGACATGAGATATTAGGCAACCACAAACTGCAGCTGTAACAATTTTATTTGGACAGTGTTTGCCATAATGTCGATTACGGTCGCAGCGCACACTGTGCGACAGATGCAACGGGCAGAGCTCCCACGCATGAAGGACAGATACATTGTGGACACACGTACATACGTCACGCGCGCACGCACGTGTGCGGAACTGCAGCATACATCCTCATTCTTCCTTATGTCTTCATTCAGTCGAATTAAGATGTATAACACTGGTTGCTAATTGAGATCGTGCGACCAAACACAAGTGGAAAATATGAAGCGACCGGCGCCGAGCAATATTCAGACATACGCGCCTTGCGAGCCGCCACCCTGAAATGTCTTTAATTATTGGGATTGGCGCCGCTCGCGTCTGCTTTCGCACCGAACAAGTGCTTGATGATCACGTTAATGACAATTTCATTGTAATCGCAGTATTTGGGGCAGATATTTGGGAAAGTTGCCATTTCGACAAAGACATGCTTCAGCGCGTAAGAAAAAAAAAACGAAGAAAATCCACCTGCATTCCACCCTCTGAAAGTGGGTGTACAGCGAAGATGCTGCCGATGTCAGACAAGCACCACCACCACCACAAGGGACCAACGTCACGCGCGCATGCACGTGTGCGGAAGTACAGCCTTCCTCTTGGCCCTCCACCAAGCGCACATGCCTTATTGACATAATTGAATTTTTCTAAGTAAACTGGGTCATAAAATTTGTAACGTACGACTTACACACAAGCTGGAGACATGATAGCTTCGGATTGTAATTCGAATATACGAGATAAAAAATAGGGGAAGCTTCACACTAGTGCTGCGAAGACTAGGCAAACAGTGAAGCTGGCGACCCCACCTAGCTTTATCTCGGTTCGGCCAAGGTTATGCTTCCAGACTCGGCCACATTTTGCGCAAGATCAACCCGGAATCATCGACGGCCCAGGGAGCAACGAACACTCGGTCATTCAAGTATCTGGACGCGTCTGGGTGCGCAAACGCTTTTGCTCGGTTTGGCGGGCTCGTAACTCCGCATCTTCTGCGACTCGCCGACGTTTCGTCGCCACTTCGGTGGCGCGATACTCGGGATCGGACCGAAGTCGTCTCACTCGCTCTCGAGTAGCGACACGGCGGCTTTTGCGCCGCACTTCCTCTGCTTCGGGAGTGACGCTCTTCTTCGGCCGCCTCATCTTCACGGCGATGTCATCGTTGCGGAGCCGGCGGGGCTTTTGTGTCGCCGCGGCGGCGACGCGGAGCTATGTATCCCGTGGGTCGGCGCAGTGACATCATCACTTAGTTTCGCCTCTGCGCAGCTGCGGCAACCACTCCGCATGGCGCGGTGACGTCATGGCTCGGCAAAGCTAAGGCGAAGCGATGCGGCGTGCGCGATTACGTCACAGTCCACGCAGCTGTGGCGAGGCTCGGCGCGGTCGGCGCAGCTGGCGCGAAGCGTTGCTAGGCGACGCATGGTGACCTCATCGCCCGGCGGAGGTTTTGCGGCGTACCCTCGTCGGACCATCCTCGAGCTTAAACAGCTTCGCTAGTTCACAGAAGTATGTGCCATTGAACTTGGACCCTTCCTGCACTACCCCCAGGATCGGCCCACATTTCGGCCGTACACCACCGGACTACCTCCAGTTTAAACAGCTTCGCTGTTAATATAATTCTGCTATGCGGAAACTGAAAGACAAAGCCCTTTTCTAGCTGCCATTTGAGGTCTGTCTTGTCAGATAAGGGATCATGGCTCACAGAGTGGCCGCGGCCGCTAGGTGGCGGTACTGTTTTTGGATGAGCACAAGCCGATGGAAAATCTCCACCAACTAGAGGCTAACAGCTTGGCTGTAAAATAAAATATGCAGATGCAACACACATGTTGGAATGTATGTCAAGTCAAGCTTTAGTCAGGTGGTGTGTAATAAATCATATACAACTAAAGGTATGTTCAGACTGCGGTCGTAACGTTAGCAAAGTGCGCATCTGTCATAAAGGCCGTATCGCGCGTTACAAGAGTTAAGATCGTTAACAATACTGGTCGTTCACATTGTCAGTTACATACGTTACGCATCTTAAGACCGGCCAATCAAAACGTGAGCTGGCCAGTTGCGTCACAGTGGATTTCAACATGGAGCCTGTAAACAGACTGCGCACACAACTACGCACACAAGCTACTACGCACACACGCAGCCATGTCCGTTGGGCCGTTGCTCTAACTGGGGATACGTCGCGTCACCGGAAATTTAAAACCGGAACTGCGGCGCTCATTGGCTCCGCCGTAACTGTCGTATCTGTATGAAATGTAAAAGTAGAGGGCCTTCCAACAATTACGCTCGCGTGCGTGACGACTGTTGCGCTCTTAACGCTTCATACGATTGTAGTCTGAACAATTTAGTTGCGCGTTTTGCGTTTGCGCTTCCGTTTCTTGCGAAATATCTGCACATTACGTACGTAGTCTGAACGTACCTTAACGCTGATGCATGCACTTTTGTTTACTTTCATACTATACATTGCCTATGTTTATCTATCACTGAGGTCACAACTTTCAATCTCGTACAATTTTTATCTTCTTGCACGGCACCAATCACAAGCTGTACTCCAATGCAAATGCCAAAAACATGCTCAAGATATTATAGCGTTGCCGAAGAGTGTACTCGCAGATTGAGCTCGTGAACCAAACTTCAAGGTGATGTTTCTTGCGCTTGGCATTGAGACAAGAGTTCTAAGTTTCTGCGCATTTCGTTTTACAAAATTAAGTTTGTTTTTTTCTTTACTGCGCAACAATACCTATGTGTTCCATTGCAGGGCACATAAGTCAAGCAAGATTGATGTGACAAATGTCGACAGGGTCTCCTGTGTTTATGCACTAGGCACAAATGGTCACTGGACCTATTGGTGTACCACAGCAGACGGCTATACATACTGGCACACGTGTGACGCAGGGTGACCGCTTTGTTTTACAGCGTAAGCTGTTATGGGCTCATTCCAATACCGTTTCGGGTCGCGATGATGCCACCACCGGCGGCCGCGTAACCGCTGTCGCCGGAAACGCGAAAAAATTACCCGATTCTCGCAGGGATCGAACCCGCGCCCGCTGCGTGGGAGCCGGACACTCTAACACTGAGCCACGCAAGCGCTTGCTATCGGGCCACCGAAATTACCCTAAGGCAAACGCAAGGTGAGATGACTCGAGCCTCCGCCCGTATGGTGGCACCATCTAGGTAAGATGCCTGCAAACGCAGCGTCCGCAGGCGCAGACGACGATATGCGATTCAGACGAGGCGTGCAATCAACGCGCTCCCGAGCTGCCGAGCCTCCGCCTGTATGGTGGCGCCATCTAGTTAAGGTGCCTGCAAACGCGGCGCGCCCGACATGTAAGTTGTAGTTGTAAGGCTTGATCGGGCTCAGCAGACTGCTGTGGAGAGAGCATTACAAGCCGCAGCTCGCCGTCGACGCCGAGCGCACAGTTCAGATCGTTCTCGTCAAAACGAGGCGAACAGACTGCCGCGAAGACCCTGTTGTGTGTGTTGACCAAATTGGAGCTACTCTTGAGCCGCTCCACCAGCTTACGCTGTGACTGTGCTGCGTGTGCCGCGCAGGCCTGTGACTTTCTCACTTTTGTTCTGCTTGCTCTTTGCAGAGTGCTTATCTGCACTTCGATCTGTTGTCATTGACATTATGCAGTGCCTGTTGTAATGAGCAAGCTCAAGCACTCGTGCTGCATTTTATGCCTTCAACATCCGAAGCTCTTGCAAGCAGTATCCGGGTGGAGAAAGAATTCTCTGCACACAAAATGGATTAACAAATTTTGCTTTTCTTTAGCACATTTTAGTTTAATAGAAAGCACACTTTGGTATTGGTAACACTCAGTATTGCACAGTATTGGCACAGTATTGGTACACTATAAGTGCAGTATTGGTAACACTCATACGACTTCGCTAAGAGTGGATAGAACGAGATTGTCCCTATTTGCTTGTTGTACTTATGGCTTCCGATATTTTTGTTCTGCCATGGGCATGGAACCCTTAAGAATAATTTCATTTTAAGATGTATAGCTAGGACAGCTTCCTTCGTGCGAAACGTTTCTCTTTCTGCCTGCAACACCTTTACAAAGGGCGTAATTGTTCATACCAATCCATTTTTCCTGGAAACGAAAGCCTCCATATGAGGTACTTTACAAACACAATTTTCTGATTTGATGGTACCCAAGGTATCACAGACGCCTCAAAGCACCCATTGTGGCGTAAATGTTTTTGCACTGTAAACATATGCTGTGGAACAGAAGGAAAGAGAAGGAAAAACAAGGAAGTTAATCAGGTTACATCTGGTTTGTTACACTACACTGAAGGAGTGGGAATAAAAGGAAGAATGAAAGTTACAAAAGGTGGTGTGCACACACACATTACAGCGTTCACCATATGCGTTCAATGGTGTTCGTACAGATAAGTCACTTTTTGGCCAAATTTCTGAAGCGCACATCTTGCCGCCGTTTCCTGGCTTTGACATTGGCTGCTGACCAATGCCTTGTAATGAAAATGGTGAGGGTTATTAAATGACCGAAGCCTATTTCCCAACGCATTCAAGGGTAAGTCAATAGAACTGTACATGCAACGCATGGAATGTTTCACCCAAGTAGTAGAAAAGTTCCCCCAAAACTTGCTTTATAGCTTTCCGCCACATCAGAAGCTGGCGCTGCTGATGTTCTAAAGCTAGTACACAGACTGGCGGGCTTGCACATTCCGATACGGCCCACTGAGTCTTTTTAATTACTATAAAGACCACTACAAACATGTTGCAAGCATTGTTATCAATGCTTACACATATAGCCAGCCAGTGAGTGCGATACATCTTAGCTTATTCATATATAGTGTATACGCCTGTTAAAAAGACTGATAAAGTCATATGATGTACATATGAGGACCGTTCTTTATATCGTCAGGAATCACATGAATTTCTTTATAGCCCCATATTAAACCACCATATGCTGCCATAAGATGTAGGACAGTTGTCAGTGGGAGGCTTGTGGCACATACAATGTTTTCTGAGAAGGGCGCCTAACTTGCTTCTCCAATACATTTTACTTGGTGCTTGTGCTAAGGTGGGCTAAACTCGTTAACAGTCCCCTTAAAGTAGTATTAGTGAATGCCATCCTTGATCCAGCCCCCGAGGTGGAAAGGGGTGTTTCGTTCTGAAGTTACATACAGCCGAGGAGAGACTCTTTTATGAATGAGTGCCGATTAAATACGCCAACCTTCGGGCCAGATTTTCTAGGTAATATTTTTTAAATGCGGAAGCATTTCTATGTCTACCCAACGAGAATCGTATCTGTCACGTAAGACGAATGCAATGGCTCATACCCCCCGTAAACAATAGCTCATACCCACGTAAGCAAGTAAAAAATGCAGTGGCTCATACCCACGTAAGGCAGAGGCTACAAGCTCTCAGGAAAGTGAAGCGAACAGTGCATACAGTCATTGAAATCACCCATACAACACACAGAAAAGCATACGTTTCAGTAAAGAACAAGCTCAAAACAAGCATCTGAGTCATCAATAAAGCATTGCATACCCCCCCCCCCCCCCCCCAGCAAATGTAGGGGTGCTTGTGCATCAGCTTCGCTGGACATCCAGGTTGATAAGTATCGGATCATGTTTGATCAGGTTGATAACGACCGATTACGGTTGATAAGGGCTCATACTGCTCGGATCAAGTTTCCTAACATTCGTAATGACACTGAGCTGCGTGGAGATGAACAAGTGGCACAATGCTTACGCATACTTAGACAGCTCCCATAGGACTTTATGCTTAAAATATTTTTTCATTCATTACTTTCTCCTTTCGCCATAGAACACTGCCCCGCCGCTGTTACTATGACAGTTGACCACTTGGCGCGACGGCCTATAAAAAAGGCACACAATCGAAGGAAAAATGTATTTACAAACACGAGCCTACTTTCCATGGGCACTAATAGTATCTTGGTTCACACTTGTATCCGCGGCAGTGGCCGGGCGCATGGCATTTTCCTAATCCCCACGAGATCGCCGGCGCCACGCCTCGCTGCGGCGGCTGCATGCCGCTGGCAGCGGAGTGGAAAAATAATAATAATAATAGAGACTTGTACGCTTATATCTAGGTGCAGATAAAAGAATCACAGGTGGGGAAATTAATCCAAGGCAGCCCACTAAGGCATCTTTCATGGCCCGAGTGCATAGCTTTGGGATATTAAACCCCACCGATAAATAAGTCATTAAAAAGGCGTAGAAAACCTGACAAAACTGCGTTAGCTGCATATGTCATGCACCGTGTCATTGCGCTCTCCTTCACTTAAGCGAGAGGTGGCACGTTATCACTAATTCTGTGACCAACTCATTGTTTATTCTGTAATAAAAGGATACGTGAGATTTCGGCCCGTCCACGCTGGTCTTTACATGTTCTTCCTCTGTTGCATTTTATTGTTCTTGTGACTGTGTCAGTCGTTCTTTACTTCACACAATAAAGCACAAGAATTTTTCTTCAGTATTAGTATCAACAAATGTGCTTTAGAAAGTCATATAGTACGTCATCAATGACAGTTTTAGACATGCCCAAAATATTGATTACGCCAAAATGAGGCCATACAAGGAGTCTGCGTGACCGCCCGGCGTCTACGAAAGTATCAAAAACTAAACGCATGCTGACCGCACTAAAAAAGACAATACATTTTGTTCGGACGGCGTCAGGCCATTCGCAACGGGACACTGCGCAGTGTTTTCGTTGCAGTCATGTTCACGGTGGACACGAGAGGGTATTCAGCAGAGAAAATTAATAGGCGCAGACCAGGAATAATGTGTTCCGTTATTTACCTCGCAGGTTACAACGCTTGCCTTGTTGTTATGCACGACGTCATTGTATCGTCACTGCTGTTCAAATCCTCCGATGTAAAATTTTGGTATACTGTGGACGCATAAGGCAGGAGAAAGCTTCTAAGAGGCGCAATAAACAAAACAGAGCAAAATAATACCTCCTGCCGGAACCCTGTGCCCAACAAAAACGAAATACAAAAGCGTGCCCAATATCAGAAAAGTACCAGGGGAGCGGAGCACGCAGCTCATCCGGCGTGGACCACGCGTGCAAGCGACGGCACAGTCAATTATTGCTACGGTCCGTGGGCGCTGGTCACACATGAATCATTGGGAGGTCGTCTGCGCCATGGTGGTGGGCGGCATGCCTCGGCCAGGTGCCCCAATCATCGGCATGCAGGACGGTCTCGACCGGGCCACCGCGGCTACCGCGGTCAGAAGACCTCGGACTATGGTCGTCATGACAGCATAAAAAACGAGAACATCAACGCGGTCACACGCGCTTCAGTCTCCCCGCCGCGAAGAGCAAGTTTCACTAGGAGCGGACGTAAGCTTGAACGAGTAGTTTCAACGACAGTAACCGCATGGAGAGGCTTTGTCTACAGGTATCGGCCTTAAAAAAAAGGCAATGTGTATAAGCTAGTAGTACTATTGTTGGTATAGTGTATGTAGCGGTCATTTTGGAATGAGCCTGGTATTGATTTACTGTACGCAGAAAGAATATAGCCGCCCACAGACACAAAGTACTCCGGTTAAGTGCTGATTTCGCGTACATTCAAATAACAGTCCGACGCCGCCATGTCTGCTGGTTGTGCTTAAGTTGTACTTGACCATTTTTCTGACGGACTTCACTGTGAGAAATTCAATTTTTGTTCAATAACACCTTGCATCACGACAAAGGGCCTGCGCGGTCGGGGTGGTTCGGAATGATTTTCTCCTGCACTAACACCTTGGCGCCACGCGGAGGGCCTGAGCGGTCGGGGTGGTTGCGGATGATTTTCTCCGCCACAGACGCCGACATCCACGCCGATGCCGGCGCCGACGCTGACGCCGGATTTTCTGCGACATGGGGCCTTTAACGCTTTCGCGTTAATATATCGTAGTCCAGAGGCTAAACACTGAAGCAAATATAGAACATTTAGATGTGTCACAATTAAAATTGTATTTATTATTAAAGCTAAATTTTGAACAGGTGCCCATTTGATTACAAAATAGACGCCAGGATTTCTTGCAGGTACGACAACTAGCATATACGGAAGGTTCCGTTTTTGAAGGAGTCACCGTATCTTGTAGATACTTTGACGTCCTGTAAATTAATCCGGGTCTTTCTGGGAATATTTGCTTAACTGCTAAGTAATAGTTTGTTATGATGCTTTTTATGTGCAGCACTAACTTGGTATGCATTGGAAGATTAAGTTAAAACGTGGTTAGATTTAGTTCACTGGGTTTTGGTAGACTAGTAGTGCTTATCTTCCCAACGAAAAAAAAATCCAAGCAAGAAAATAAAAAACTGTAAAAGTTGTTAAAATCAATATAAACATAGAAATCTGTGCCCCTACATGCTGCTAAATATAGGAAATATTCTGTATGAAGCAGCTCTAGTATAACGGTTTCAAAGCCAGGCTACCCAAATATTCACTTTCAAGAAGACTCAGCATTATTTGCATAATTATGCCCCATTGTTGTCCTCATCAAGCTATTACTAATTTAACATATTTTTATGTTCATTGTCGAACTCAAAGTTATCTAGCGACAGAAATTAGCTTTTAAAGTATAAATATGGTTTTACAGCTCACAGGTTTGTCGTCGTAGTATAGTCCTAAGCGCAAACAGTTGAACAAGCACTATCAGGGTAATAACAATGTGTATATTAAATATCTACAATAACCAGTGTAACAAGCAAGTCAGTATCAGGAATGTTGAAGTGAATATTGTACTTTTAATACGAGATTAGTGCCTTAATTGAACGAGAGGAAAGTAAGCAGAATCCCATGAATAAGTCTGTGTGTGTGTGTGTATTACGTTGGATAATATATAACCGAAAAGTAATAAATATCGGGCCGCCTGTATGTGTGTGTGTTTGTGTTTGTGTGTAAAGCAGTTCTGTGCAGAGGCCCCGGGCAGTGCCACGATGATAAACTGGTCCCCTTGGCTGCCAGCTCTGTTGCGATCTGCAGTTGCAGGGATTCTCTACGTGAAATGTCCACGGTATAATGAAAAATATAGCACGCGATGCTATTATCATATAAAGATATGAAATCCACACGATGTCACAAAAAAGAGCATTGAAGGTTGCAAACTATACATCAAAAAGCTCTAGTCATCCTCAAAGGTTATAGCCAGTAAACCTATGGGGTTTGTCGCGTTTCAAGGCGGGCGTATTTCATAGACATTGCGGTAGGATGACCATAAAGACATCCGACAATTTATTGATTTTTCTTTCCATTCTACAAGAAACGTACGACAGAAAGCTACCACGTATACCGGAAGGACAGCGGCAAAATCGACGGGGAGCACAAATGGCATCGGGACGATATGCATCTTGTGGTCAGTCAGGCAGGAATATGAAATCTGCGCAAAAGAGAATACAAAGCAGGAAATATTCCTTCCCTACCCATAATCCTGGACCCGTCATTTGGAGTTTATATCGTGGAATCTCACATGCGATGTCTTTTCGCGATGTTCAAGTCTTTCGCAGAGGCTTGCGCCACCGCGCTCAGCTGTCCATTTCAGGTCGTAAACGAGGAGTCGTAACTTTTTCTCCCTTCAGTGCCAAAAATGAAGGCAAGGGAAAAGAGGAAAGTGGAAGTAAAACTGAGCTCGATCACCTTCCCACTAGTTCTTGGAAGATTCTGTAGGCACCCTAATACCTCCGAGGAAGAAAGAGTCATCTTTTATCCTCTGGAACACCTAGCAGTAAACCGAAGTTTATATACTGGAGTATGAAAATGACGTGAAATAAAACACCGCAAAAGTCTTAAGCACCCTATTCTTTCTTTCCTTTTTTGTTGCTGTGTATTTGCTTGACTGTGGTAAATAAGAACGAAGAACTTTTAGCGTTATTAATTTCATTCAATAAATGCAAAACGCACCAGACGTCGCGCACAATGAAAAGTCTTGCGGACTTTTAGAACACCTATATTCAGCTACGTCCTCTGCCTGGAGCGATAATGAAAGCAAGAAAATATAACACTAAAATGCGAGGCACGTTGTTGAAACGCCATACGGATTTGTACGTTGAAACCGTCCGTGTAATTTTCAATTACTTTGAGTAAAGTGTACACTTTCTTAGGCAAAGCAAGGACATTAATTACAGAAAGAATTAGTGAATGGCACTAAATAGATTTTTTATTGCTGTTGACACGAAATAAATGAGATTATATGACACCTTGAATATGGTACTGGCTACTCCTTGACCCATGAACAAAGTAGAGGCGCTATAGCGTAAAACTATTCCAAACTACTTGTATTCCATTTCTGGAATAAGCCCTCCACGATGGGTCAAAATGCTTTCGGGCCACCCCCACTTAGCTTGTCTGTCACTTGACGTCCGCAAACCGTGAAAGCTCCTCATCTGATATGACGTGTACCGACTTGTTATGCACTATTAGACCAGAGAAAAGAAAAAATAATTATTTCCGATTCTACGCCTTTTTCACCATCAGCCTTCCGCAATTGGTCAAAAGTTATCGGGCCGCGCCCACATCGCCTCTGTAACGCGACGTCACAAATCCGCGAAAACTCACTGCGTCGAATTGACCTGTACGCCAAAGACGCATTAATATGATGAACAAAATAGAATTTTTTCTCAGAATAAGCCGAGACTGCCCCATTTTGAAATAAATAGAAGATGGTTGCCCGCCGATCACTCCGGAACAGGCTACTCGGAGATGCCAGGAAGAATGGATTTATTTGCATGTATTAAATATATGTCCGTAGCAGTATAACTTTGCCGAGCCCTATCGGTACACGACATCGCTCTGCGAAATTAATTTTCTTTGCTAAGGATCCGTTCTAACTGCATTTTTACCCTTCTGTTGCACGGTATCGCGATTTTCTACCAGACACCGAAGGCTAAGCAAGGGGAAGAGGACCAATCGAAGACGCCGGCACCACACTCCTAGCCCGGTTATCTACTTTCACAGCTCGGGTCCGCCAAAACCCTCTCGACTTCTGCATGCTCCTCGCCTCTGGTCAGCCAATTAGATAAGAAAATCCTGTCAACTAAGGCAATGCAAACAAAAGTGACATCCTATAAACGAGGATTGCGTTTCATTGGCTTTCAATTTGACGTCATGTAACGCACCCCGTGAACAAGGCGGCAACGCCGGGCCAAATTCTAAAGCCGACTTATCAGCTTCCGAAAATAACCCCACGAAAGCAAGGACAAATAATAAGGGGCCCTCTGGGCCGGTATTTTGTAGCGATGCCTTTGCGGTAATAATGCCTTTTCGCGCTTATCGCGCTTTGTCAGTGGTCAGAGCGACGGTCCGCTCACGTTATCAACGGGATCAGCTCACCGTGAGCATTGGATGATAATACTAGTATAGAATAAGTTATAAGGCATCGCTACAAAATACCGGCCCAGAGTTGTCAAAACACAACAATATATCTTCTTCAAATAAGGCAGTTACATACACACAAGCACACTTCGGCCAGACACATCACAATACAATTGAGATCGGTATTACCAATACACTGGAAAATAATTACCGACAAGCACTAAAGAGTACAACACGTACAATACAGAATGATTAGGTACACAAAGTGTCCAGTCGTATTCACCCGTGCTGGTCCTGAGCCGGACGATCTCGGCGTAGCTCGAGGCAAATCTCGAAGAAGCAACTTCTTCCGGAAATGCAGACACTCAAGGAATTCGTCGACTAGCGTCGACGGTCAGTCTTCACGTCACATCTCTTCACCGGCGTGGTCTGGTCCCCCTACTGATTCCCGCACAGCGCTTTTATTGCCTTCACCGATGCTTCTCGAACATTCCGACAGAGTCGTGATCCCGTAGCATGAACAAAACCTGGGAATCGTCTAGACATTTCTCGCGTTTTCGACCGCGGCCGTCGGAGCGTCCTCGAGGAGGGTGGTGACTCATCTGCAGGCGCAAGCCGGGTTGTCGTCCTGTCTCTCTCTCTTTGCTCGCCGGGTGAGAGGGTGTTACGGCGCGCTCTCTCTCTCGTTACCGTCGCCTTCGCATATCTTGTCGAAGCTTCTAGTCCCCGTTGATAGCGTCGGCTGCCTGGCGTATGCGCTGTCTCCCTCTGTTGAAGCTGCCGCGGGGACGGCTTGCATCTTCGCTGGCTTGAGCGACGCGCGACGCGAGCCTTGATTTAGCGCACTTTTATGACACGTCAGGAGATGGGACTTTAAACAGATTGAAATAGTTTTACGATATGTGGCCCTAGAAGTATATACAGGGTGTTTCAGCTAACTCATGCCAAGCTTTAAAAAATCCACGTGTGCGTGAGGACAATGCTACCAACTTGGTATTATTCCCCGTCATCTTGAGCAATTTAACCATTAGCTTAGGTAAATAATTAACAATAATTATTTAACCAACTTTTAAAGTATTGCTCTAATTGCAAAATCTTCGAAAGAGAAATTATAGAGCCCCCCTTATCGACAAATATTCACATAATTTCTTTCCGTGAAGATAGCTGCTGTTGTTTTAATTTTTCCAGGCTGCAAATAAAGTGCTCGAGATATGAAAAAGTACCACGTGACAGTTTTAGTTTAGCGTGTTAAGCGTAATAGCGGGCTTAGCGGAATAGCGTGATCGAAATGCGCATGCGGAGAACGCTAAATAACCCATAGCGTTTCGCGTACGCACGCTATTTCCCACATTTAACGTTACCGTCTTTGCGTGGTTTACATAGTTCACGTAAAACATGGCCGCGGTTCCGGCCGCCTGCTTCGAAGTGAATTCGGCGTTGCTTTTGTAGAATTCGCTTCGTTCGTAGCAAATGACTGTGTACACGGCTTTCGCTTAGTCTAAGGCCTTTTCGACGGCAGAGTATTTTGGATAACCTTGCGGAGTTTTGGAGATCTCTTCTCGTTTCCAACGTGTCGAGGCCTATCGAGCGAAACGTCCGGGGTGGCAGCGCCACTTATTAACGAAGTCGGGGGATAGATCCGATGGCGTATGGCCTCTGAGATTAGAAGATCCCGGAGGCCATGGTCGAGATCTTGCACTGCTAGTACTGATTTCGCCGCGGATAGGTAGGCATGGAAAGTACAAATACAACGCGCTCCCGGTTTTCATTGCGCTGCCTCTCGCACTTTTCGGACGCACACGCAAATATTGGGGGATAGATAGAATCACTTAGGTGCATTCTGTATGCGAAATTTAGAGCATAATAGCGTCCGCACGTAAATTGCGCTATCACGCTATACTAAAGCTCCCTTTCTGCAAAGTTCATTTGCGGAACGGTAACGTTATTTCCCTTAACCCCGCTATTACGCTAACGTGAGACTACAACTGTCTATTAGTGCCCTCAAACCTGCCACGAACGAATGATTTATACTGCACGCAAACCAAAGGCATGAACAAGCCTTGAGCAACGGAGATCGATCTTTATACAATGACCTTGGCTTGCAATATTGCCACAATATATCGTCTGTCCGTGAAAAGCCCGCGAACAGTGCCATGCGACTAGCCGCGCGGCACTTTTCATCGCACCGGCTTTCGGGGACCTTCGCGAACTTTCTTTCAGGCTTTAAGAAAATGTTTATGTAACACGTATTGAGCAACATAAAGCTGCATCGGGAATTTTTGAGCAGGTTCTACAGTGTTCTCATTGATACGTTTGTTCTGAATATAATATCTGATGAAGTTGATTAAGTAATAATGCCTAGTTATGTAATTAGGCGAAATTTAAAAAAAAGAGGCTGATTCACTCTAAGCGACGGCAAACAACACTGCCTTGGTTCTATCAAGCTACGTGGAGCTTGCATATTTTTAAATTTTGACCCGAGTTACGTGGGACACATGGTAAATGAGATGTTTGTTGTGTATCCGAAAGCCACATGCAACCTGCAGCAGAGTGTGCCGTTATAATATCATGGTTGTGAATTAATATACACATCACGGCCTGCCAATGTTTCCAGCCGAGTGCGGCTGCGAAATATGTTCTCTTGCATCCACCTTAAACTCTATTCATGTGATATATTCAAGTTTATTTTTTTCCCTTTACGCTATTCTCGCCACGTAATGTACATAGAACGAGACGTAATGGCCCTGTTTCTCTTCGAGGTGCTTGCTTCCCACGGGCAATCTGCTCGGGGCTATGTAACCGTATGTAACTTAATGTAACTTAATGTAACTTAATGTAACGCCCTCTTATCCTGCGTTCTCGAACAACAACAATGGCCATATTTATTTTACAAGCAGTGAAACAACAACACAAAATTACAAACGCCAGAGGAGTTGCAGAAGATCACAAAAGCACACGAAAGAAACATATCATAAAATAGCATAAACGCAACAAATACTCTTAATACGATATGGAACAAGAGAGACCAAATGACATTAGCATTGCCAGAGACTGGAAATATAACATAGAGTGCATATGTGTACATTGTGCACGGTGTATCTTGAACAGGCACAAACGTTATATTCCCTATACCTATGCTAATGCTGATGGACAGTATAACTGGCTTCCAAAACTGACCCTTTCCTATTACTCAGTTTTCTTTAACTTTTTTTTATGTAGGCTAGTAAATGTCGTGGTTATAATGGCGCGGGAATAAGATTTACAGAAACCAAAGAGATTTTAGAGGTAATTGAGTGTTAGTTTCTAACGTTACGTCATATAAACGACAAAGCAATGGAGTTTTCACCAAGCAAGGTTGTTTTCGTAATTATGCCTTCGTCTTATGTAAATTATGTTTCGTAATTATGTCTCAGCTCTAAGTGCAAGACATGCTAATGAGATTGCATACGTCATGACAGAACGCCTCATGTTACTTAAATTTTCAGGTTTTGACGGATATCACTACGCTTTAACGCTTAACATTTCAAAAGCCTGCGCTAAAAACGAGAAAAGTAATAAATTCCTTTAAAAATTGGTAGAATGCTGCACACGACTCATTGCACATTTCATTTTATTCTTTTAATTCGGCAGCTCTACACAATTGTTTTTTCGCAGCCTAAATTCGTGAATGTATAAGCAATTTATAAGGCAAAAGAAATAAGAAATATAATTTGCTATGCAACAAGTGAATAAATGAGCCACCAACACACTGCCTCAGCAAAAAGGGAAAAAAAAGAGAAGCAAGGACTTAGGAACAATAAGCACAAGTAAATATGTGCGCGAATTCTTTATTTATTATTTTTGCTGCATTACTACTAGACGAAACTGAAAAAGAAAAGTAAACAACTATAATGAAATTCTTCAACTTGCGAAAAAAAGTTTTATAATTGTGGTCCTGTGCAGACTTGCATTTGCGCGGATGAAAATTGCGTGACTCAACGAGACGTGCAGGCTTAATGAACGCGCATGAGGGGCAGAAAGGGAACCTTGAAGACTTCAAGTCTCTGAGAGATTGAACGAGGTGTCACAGACCCGTGGGGATGATCCACGGCCCAACGCATCCTCCCGTCTCGTCGCGTTAATCATAACTGAAGCGTCTCACGACGAGGCCGAATCGTCCCAAGCGTGATAATTAGGGAACAGCTTCTTCTCCGGAAGGAAATTACTCATGCCGAACAAACTACGGTAAAAAAACGAAAAAAAAACGGCCGGCAGCAGCGTTTACGTGGTCTCCCGGCTGCGCACTTTTAAACGACATATCTTAGCACTAGCTTCTTAATAGCTAAGCAAAGCGGCCGTAAACCCAAGTGGAAGGAATCAAAATCCACCCAAGAGTGAGGATGGACGAAGTGCGTGGGAACTGCTGTGTAGCTTCTTGCAGCTTTCTCATTACTGCTGATCATCTTATACTACAACAGCGGACGGCTTCTTCTCTGAGGAAGATGACCTGACTTTACGTGTAAACATCAGTATGACGTCTAATCGACTGATGTCTATTAGGAGCTTTGAAGGCCCAAACGACTGCAAAAACGTTTGTCGTAAGGTACACTCTCACATTTTTCGCAAACTACATCTCCGTGCGCTCACACAGGCCTGCCCGAGAGAGGTTGCACCAGTCGAATGTGCCGTAATATCGCAGACTACATAAATGGGCAAAATCTGCAATAAATTAGAGCTTAGCTGCTCATTAGTACACGAGAAAAGCATAAGTAGCTGAACCCAGCTTAAAGCGCCAATTTCGCTCTGTCTCTCTTTTTTTACGACAGAGCAAATATTACCTTTCTTCATTATTTTTGGCACCCCATGACAGCATTGTACTGCCTACATACCAAGCGGATTTTGGCACCACGTTACTGGTTCTTGGCTTTGCGAAAAAGCGATACGTTTTGCCTGCTCCTCTATTATAAAGGTCGTGCGTTGTAACGAGTTAGAAACACATATTAAGCCTGAATTGTCTGTCTAACATTTTTCTGTGCATTTCGCAGGGAAATCTATTACGAATTGCCATCGGACGCGCCGAAAAAAGAACGGTGGCAGGAGAAGGAGCTGTTAAGGCGGAGATTAATTGAGTTAACTTTGGTTCGCGTCCGCTAAATTTAGAAATTCATCCTAGCAAGTGATACCAAAGGTACTTTATTGAAAATACTACTCCTGGTGACGAACAGACGCAGGTGTGACCTATATATATATATATATATATATATATATATATATATGCTCTACAAAAATAACTTACCCAAGGTGCAGGGCTAAAGCAACATTTCGTATTCCAACGGTCTCCAAGTTACAGTGGAATGAAATAAAATAAAATAGTGGAGGCGTCGGCAAAGGCGGCTCATGACAGTTCGGAAACACGCCTTATTACCATGTCCCAGTCCTACACGCCGCGCTTTTTACGAGGCTGCTAGAGAGAACTGTGCGCGTCGAACTGTTTCACAGAAAGCATGAAGAAGCACTAACTCTTTTTAATTAGGCATGTGGCCTCTCCTACACGTTTGTGCGACTATCACGACAAGCACAAATGCCATCTACTCATCGACTGTTCCAAGCACATTAAACTTAGGCAGTTCCACGAACAAGAGCTTGACTTGCTTGATTCACATTGACCTTTCGCATTTGCCGGAGTGTAAGGTCCATGCCCATCAAAAGCAGTGCATCACAAAGCAATCAGAACACGTCAACACTTCTTTGTACTTACTTACAAATAACATTACTTATACATTTGCACGTATAAACAGTACATTCCAGAATAATTGCTCAGGCTAGCTTACATGCCAGAATATACAACAGAATTCGCGTCGCTCACGCCATTTGATTAGGCAAGATTCCTTCGCTTCAGAATCTGCAACAACATTCAAGAACCTTCAAATACAGTAGGCTCATCTTGAGCTGAGCGATAAATAGGTAACAGTGACAATCCGATTAAAAATGGTCACCATCAAAAAGCAAAATAATTTACGCATGATAATGTTGGTTTTACAGCACCGTGTGTAATTGTGTCTCATTCGTACATACTTAGTGTTCCCCTTTAAGATCGAAACATTTATTGAGATAGCAATTATATGGACACTCCATGCGGATTTCTGTCGTCGGTGTCGTCGTCACCGTCGCCGTGAGGTTCCGTATAAAGTCCAAGGGGGATAATATCGTCGCCGCGCACCGTATGCTGTGTGTGCGAGTCAAAGTGCGCGAGGGACGCGCGCTTTTATGGAGAGCGAACGCATGGCGAAGAGCAAATGCGGCGTCTTCCGTCGTGCGAAAGGCCGTGGGGGGATTGGAGGGAGGGCGGGGTGGCGACGTTTAGCTGCGGCACCAAATGCGTATCTTGCGACCGGGCTCAAGGGGTAATGGCGACTCAATAGAGAGTTTTACATTGGGGGATGCAAGCGTTGGGGCCCCCTAATCTAAAACTCTCTAATCTCCCACGCGAAAGGGGGAAAGCGGGAAGGCAGCGAGGGAGGGAGGGGGTGCGGCTTCTACTCTGCCAGCAACTACGTACTCGTACTTTGCACGGCTGCGTGCTGTCGCTCGCACCATATCTTGAAAGCGATCTCCACACGGCTCTTACCTTTGTATGCGCTGTGCTTTCGCCGCTCAGTTTCCGTTGAAGCGATAGACTGCACGAACCTTCACTCGTTGCTGAAACCGCGCTTGCTCCCGCCAGCGTTTTGACAGTGGTTGTCTGCGGTCATCGAGTATGATCTATTCATGTTTGCTTGTGCATGCTGACACCATGATTGTGAATTCACTTAGTAAGCGAATTTGCCCAAGTTTATGCAGCCGGTAAAATACTATCCTTACTCCGCATAGCTCTCTACTAATTTGCTGTCGAAATTGATGCTTCGCCTTTCGGGCGAAACTGCGACTTTTTTTGTGGGGTACTTCCATCCTTAGTACCACTCGATTTTTCTATTCTATTCAAATATGACCTAATATAACGATTAATATATTTTCTTAACTTTATATATTATATCAGTAAATAGCTAAATGAAAAGGAGCTGCCGTTACCTGGAAACAGTCTTTATTTTCATCTGAATAAAGAAAAGGTATGCCAATACCGACTCTTGTGGAACAAGTGGCATAACTTTGGTGAGGAATTTCTGTCACAATTTACTACGTAACATTATCAATTTCTTTAAAAGTGGCGGGAAAATATTGGTGCTTGTACTTTAAATTTATATTGCTCTAATTTATGCAATAGCATACCCTGACTTACAAAGTCAAACACATCAATAATATGTGTATGAATATTGATATCACGCCGTACTTTTTGTTTAGTGATTGCTTTATCATTTCAACTAATGAGCTTACGGCTGTGGTGAGAAAGACCCAGTTCAAGAAACTTTGTTCTTTCAAAGTTATATTGTATTTCTGAAGATCAGTTGTAACGTCGCTTGAAATAAGTTTTTCGAAGAGCGTATTATTAAATGATAAAATACGTATTGGATGATAGTGGTCCGGGTCTTCTGGTACATCTGATTTGTGCCTTATTACAATATTTATGATCTGGACCTGATGAGAATACGTTCACTATAGGGAATATTCATTGACCATGTTTGTAAACACATGACTCCAAATGTCAACATAAATCTTCAGTAAGCTCACAGGTATTCAGTCATGAGCCTTGGCCTTATTCGAATCTACAAGTGCTCGAGCACCTGTTATTTCTGTTATTTAAAAAATACTAGTGTGATAATTTGGGAGAGACATAAAGCAAACTAATTCCATAGCATAAGCTCATTGGTTGCATGCTTTAGTATACTACATATAATAATAAAAAGTCACTAAGTGCATCTTCAAGATCTTTGTCGGTGATTGCATAAATATCTGGAAGTACACTGCACTGTTTGGTTGACTTTGTGTCAATCACGAACTAGCCAATTTATTTTATACTTGCCGTCCACCTTTACAATTAATTCAACACATATCTCTTGTGCTTACGCATTAATGAAATGGAAATTCTTCGGGATGTTTAATAAGAAGCTCGTAAATAATTATTCTCTTTGTTATGTTTAAATTCACGCAGCTAACGTTCATTATGATTAATCGCTGTAAGTATCGCGTTCTTCTTTCAGGGAACAATTGGGGCCAAGAAGTACATTAATCTGCATGAGTTTTTATTGTGTTTTAACATCAGGTGGAAAAAAAAGCAATCTGCATTGCGTAGGTTATACGCCTGTATAATGCCGTCATGGGCTACTCTGATATGCGTGACCGTCATAGCATGTAGACCCTTCTGTTATTGCTGACGTCTTCTAAAAGAGGTCGCCGCCCAAAATATCCATTCCGTCTAGAGCCTCTGATCAAATTATACCTCCTGTCTCGTCTTAGCCAAGAAACATTTAAGGCAGGTTTAAAACAGTTTGGTAACTAGAATAAAAAAAATGCCGTCTTCCAGCTGTTCGTGTGCATTTACCGCAGCGCCTGAGAAAAGCTGCCGAATGATGCTAATGCTTTTGAGGCATAAACCATGCGCTGTGGGCAAGCTAGTAAAAACTACAAATTTTAGACCAGTGATACTCAACTCTAGAAGGTGACACGACAAAAATCACAACCGGGAGTACGAGCTTTGGTTAGAGCTGACACATGAATGAAAATCTCCAAAGTAGTGTCAGGGGACAGGTCGGTCTACTCAAAGTGCAAACGGCTAGCTTATCAAGAAAGGCACAATTTTCTGAACCCGACTTTACGCTCACAGCAGATGAATAATGCAAGTGCCTGCCACTCTGATGCACTTTATATCTAACTGTAAAATTTATTAAAACTATAGTCGCAATTTATCATTGTCACAATTTATAGATAGTCCCGAACCTGATATGAAAGTGCACCGGCTCGCCCCTGTGCGTTCCAAGCTTGAGTCGCTATCACGTGCTATTCGAACTACACCGCTATGGCATTCTCATGGCAATATTTTGTTACAAATTTTGATGCAAGAACACAGGCTATCGCTGTTCAGTTGTTCTTTCAGGCACTTAGAGCGATTCTTAGTATTTTTTAGTTAAAGACGACCTAGTAAGCATCTCCGTAAGGGATTTTTTTTTTCACTAAGGTTGATTGGCATCGCAGGGGCGTCGACAAAAAGCAGCATAGAAGATGTGAAGAGGGCTCCTTGGGATGCTACCACAGGGATGTTGCTTCGCAAAATGCGGAAAGTTCACACGAATAAACCATTTGCTTCCGGTGTATTACATGTTCTGAACACGTCATGAATTCATCATGAATCATGAATATTCGGGACATGTAGTGAGTAGCATTGGACACCAAGCTTTGTTAAAGCAATCGCCGCACTCTTTTCAGACAACGTTAATAGGCCCCATGGCAACAGAAATTCTCATTAGAACTAACTTATCTCTGCAACATTGCAGGTGCATTACTGAATGGGCCATATACCAAAACATCACTGCGTGCATCAAGTTTTGCCAATCGAGCTATGAAGCGGCGGTAGTCGTGCAGTTTATCTTGTAAAAACCGTCGATCATACGTACACAGTGGTGTACGCGGAAAAAGCATTGAATTGCTGTACATTTAGCGGTGTAACCAACAGGAGGCAACAACCAACTCCCCTCTTTTTGTTCATCTTAAAACCCTCTAAGACGGAATCTACTAAAGAGCACAACGTCAATGATGCGAGTAATATCCCCTCAATTAGATTCTATATCATATAATGGCTTGTAAGAAAAGGGTCGTTGATAGCGCTTGCTTGAGCACACAATTTAATCAAGGACAAGCTCCAGACATGTGTATACGCCTTCGCGAACGCAGATTGAGCACAACGCATACTCTCAGATAAAAAGCTATACAGTGTAGCAAGAAAAACGTCTTGCCCGTTGAAAAGCACACAACGACGATATTTGCGAAACTGGTCTGGGCTTCCTAATTAAGACAACGCGACAGAGCATAAATGTTCATTAGGGTTCTTACGGTGCAAAATCTCTTTAAAACTGTAGCCATATACTTTTTTTATCGTTTAGAGGCATCGCCTTGTCGTGGTCTCTACGCAAGAAGAGAGGTCTTATCTACGTGCAAGGTGCCTCGTGAACTACTACGGAATCATGATTATATGCATGGATGTAAGAACCTATTTGAGTGTCCCGAGAGAAAGCGAAATAGAAAGAAATCTTGTCTGGAACGGCTATGCTTGAGTAGAGATTCCAGTGCAAGGGAGCAGAACTTAGTTTCAGGAAAAATTCTGTTGGATGTCGAGAGAGAGAGGAGATTTAATGGATCCTGGAGAGGTTTGTCTGGTGGCATGCCTAGCATGTTACTGCAGATGAATAGGGTGAAAAACGAAATGTTGTGCACAGTTCACAACAAAGATACACAACATACACAGAAAATGCACAAACCATAGCAATTAACACTCAGCTGAAATGTCTCATTGAGACCAGTGTCTCCAAGAAAACACAAAAGTTACTTAGTAGCGCGAGATGCAAAATCAGAGCTAATTCATGGGCCGAAGACATGTCTTCGCTCAAAGGATGACAGCTGGGGACGGTTGAATGTGGGCATTTAGGCACTTTGTAGACATATACACGTTGTAGTGTAGATAGCTTACAACCGCAGATTAAGTGGGCTATATCTTCCCCACTATGAACGCAGGGTACAGTGGTACCCTTATCCGTTTGATTCTAAATAAGAGATTTTTTGTGTTTGCAACATTTAGACGTATACGGTGTAGACATTCCCTGTCGAGCCTGATGAGGCCACGTGGCATGTGAAAATCGCAATTAGGATTGCGTGTGCGAATAGGTCCAAACTGCTTTTCTGAATAAGTCCAGACCACACGCAGTGCTTTCCACGCAAGACACGACACCACAGCTGATCCATCACTCCTACAATATCAGCAGTATCGCTGTAGTGCTGTGTGCTGAACCAGCAGTACAGTCTGCATGCACATTGTCCGCTACAACGCAGTGCGAAAGCACTACACGGCAACGTTGGGCTGTATACTATAAGCTTCGGGGTGTAAGCAGTTGATCTCGTAGATGATCTTGATTTCCGGGATAAAAGGGCAGCACGTGAGTCTGTAAAGATGACCCAGAAGTTTACTGGCTGCGTCAAGATGTAAGTGAAAGCTGCTCGCATGCAGTGCTGCCAGCTCCATGGCAAAGGAATATGTCCTGCGGCTGACCTTTGGGGAAATAGTGAGGCTTTTTGATGGATTGTACACTTATATGGTGGATGAATCAGTTGTCACAGAGCCATCGGTGTAGATAGGGGGACGTTGTTCGTAGCAGCATTATATGTGTTCTAGCGTGAAATACTTCAATGCTGAAACGAGGGTTTTTCCTAGAACTTTGTGCTTGGTACGGTTGTAGTAATAGACCAGGCAGAGAACTTCCAAAGAGGCAAAGGCCCATAGGACCCTGGTTGAGAGGCGGAAGCAGGTCGACGACTTCACGAAGATATTGTTACGGGCCGCCTCCTTGCATTAAGCAAGAAGACGACGATCACCGGGGGACGCTGCGCGTGTTCAGCCATCTTGGCCATCTTGGCCATCTTGGCCATCTCTGTCAACAGTCCTTGTTTATAAATCCGGTCCCGCTTTTATCTATTTGACACCCCGCCACACATTGGTGGAAGGTGCGGAGTATTCTCGCCCGACAACGGAGCTCCGAAGTGGTCGGCGCTGCGGTGCGACCACCATGGCACACCAACCGGAATCTGCTTAATTCTGCGCCGCGAACACCGATTGTAGTAGTCCAACCCCGAGACCCTGGAACGTTCAACGGGACCGATGGTATCGACGTTGAGGAATGGCTCACGATATACGAACGGGTGAGCGATTCCAACCACTGGGACCTGGCAGTCATGCTGGCCAATGTGGTGTTTTATCTTAGTGGAACGGCGAAGTTGTGGTATGACAATCCCGAGGCCGACTTTGGGAGCTCGGATACATTCAAACAAAATCTCCGTGACCTGTTCGGTAAGGCGTCCAGCCGAAAAATCGCTCCGAAGCAACAGCTGTCAACTCGCGCCCAGACGTCCACGGAATCATATTTGTCGTACATACAGGATGTGCTGGCGCTGTGCCGTAAAGCTGACAGTAACATGCCAGAGTCTGACAAGGTTGGCCACGTCCTCAAAGGGATAGTGGACGACGCATTCAATTTGCTCATGTGCAGAAATTTTGCTACCGTCGATGCCATGATCGAGGAGCGTCAGCGCTTCAAGCAGGCTAAGAGCCGCCGACCAGTGAACGATCATTCGCCCGGCTTCCCAACACCGCTGAAATGTCTTCGTGTGAAGAGCGGCCGCAATCTAACCTTTCGCCGCCTTGGGCCGAATTGACGAGGATTGTCCGCCGCGAAATCGAGGCAATGTCTTCCGCTAGCCTCTTTACCAGCTCTAACGCCGGCGACTCGAGCACACCAGCGGTTCCACTCGTCCAAGCTATCGTCCGAAACGAACTTGCGAATCTCGGGGTTCACACCCACTTCCGGGGCCCCGACATCGTTCCCTCGGTATCCACGGTTCGCTCCACGATCTCGGAACCCTGCTGATTGGCGAACTGAAGACGATCGGCCTATCTGTTTTAACTGCCGCCGTGTCGGGCATGTTGCTCGCTACTGTAACAACGGCTGGTCGTTCCCGCAACGTGCTCCATCTTTTGGCCATGCTCGCCGCCTTGATCGCCGCCCTTTTGAGCCACTATCTGCGGCACAACCCTACAATCCTGACGCTGCCACGACATGGTCCAGCCGCTCACTGTCAGCTAGAGGTCACCAGTCGCGTTCGCAACTGTACCGCCGTCCGTCCTCCCGCTCCCCGCCGCCTCGCCGCGCCCCGTCGCCGTGCAACCATGGCTTCTTCACTCCGGAAAACTAAACGATGCAGTGCCCGGAGGTAACGCTGCATCTACGACTCTGCCCCAAAACGCTCTAGTTACTCTGCCGACTCGACGCTGTGTGTTGGACGTTGACGTTGATGGCGTGACGATTTCTGCACTTGTCGACACCGGGTCTTCTATTTCTGTCATGAGCTCTGGTCTTCACCGTCGCCTAAAGAAGGTGGTCACACCTACTGTTTCTCACGTTGTAAGCGTGCACCGCCCGCATCACCATCGCCAGTCACCCAACTTCTGTTTTATTTGCCGTTCTTGAGCAATGTCCTTACGACGTTATACTTAGTCTGGACTTTCTCACAACTCATTCTGCCCTAATTGGCTGTGCAACTGTCCTTACGACGTTATACTTAGTTTGGACTTTCTCGCAACTCATTCTGCCCTAATTGGTTGTGCAACTGGCCTCCTGCAGCTCGAACTACCTCACCTAGCCGATGCCCAAACCACGCCTTCGGCTCATCTCTGCTCTCTCGACTATGTGCACATAGTCGATATATGGTATCGAACCCCTATATATATATATATATATATATATATATATATATATATATATATATATATATATGGTATCGAACCCTCCTGTCGCTGATGGCAATTACATGCTGTCCCCGGTAGCAGACCTTCTCCTCGCCAAGAACGTCGCCGTGCCTAAAACCCTCGTGACTGTCACCGGCAATCGTATCGCCATGCCTATTTTAAACTTCAGCGCCTCTCCTCCACTGATTCCGGCAGGCATGTCACTCGCCGCCATCACTCGCGCCTTGGATCCTCCTCGCCGCCAAATCTGCGCCTTGGATCCCACCAGTCCCTCCAGTTCATTCTTCATTTGCACCACAAGCAGTTCGCCGCGCGATGTCTTTGTCGGAATGATCCCTGCTGACCTTCCTTCTGATCAAGCTACTGACCTTCCCCGCTTTCTGGAGACTTACCATGGACATTTTAGACTTCGACGATCGTTCTTTGAACCAAACATCTGTTGTCCAACATCGCATCGACACGGGGAACGCAAGCCCTATCCGCCGCCGTCCCTATCGTGTCTCCCTCACCGAACGTCGTGTGATCCAAGGCGAAGTTGACAAAATGCTCACAAAAGGCGTTATCGAACCTTCTTCCAGTCCGTGAGCATCCCCCGGCGATCGCCGTCTTCTTCCTTAATGCAAGGAGGCAGCCCGTAACATCTAAGCACCCGCAAGATGGTGTTCAGTGGCTGTTGCAACATGCTAGAGCCATGAAATGATGATAATAAATGAAATGTCAGCTGTCTGTAAAAAATCACGGCCGGGAATTTGTGACTGAAAACATAAGATATGTTCATTCCGTCCGCCTTCTATTTTGAGGTCATAGCGTTGGATGTCTCTCTTCGTAAATGCTATTGCAAAAATGCTAGATAAAGAACATGTATAGTATAACTGATTAAATCAAGCAGGCTAGGTGACTATTTCTCGCCGCCCCGTTTTAAAGGGGATGCCAATAAATCATCATCATCATCAACATATCGCACACAAGCGCAATTTAACTCCTGCATTTGTAAATTTGGTAGAGAAAGGCGTCTTCCTTCTGCTTGAGTTCCCGTTGTCGATCTATTCCTCAGAAGCCCAAGACATATCCGTAATATTCCCGCTTGCATTGTTTCCAAGATTCTCATATTTGTTCCCGAAAGGCCTTACAAGGCAGGAAGGCTATGTCGTAGGAGTCCTTCACAAAGCGCTTTGTACATTCTAAGGAGGCATTCAACAGAGCACCCTCCAGCATTGTTGGAAAAGATGCCGAAGATCTAAGTAAATTAGTCAAGCTTCTTTAGATATCGTACATTTGACGATCATATCTGGCATCCGCTGTCTGGCATCCATCTCAAGATTACCTAGCCGCATCATTGGAATCCGTTCAAAACCGTGCAACCCATATCATTACTTCACATTATTCACGGTACACTAGTGTCACATCCTTGAAGCAAACAATAGGTCTGGCAACACTGAAGTCACGCCGCATCATATCTCGTCTTTGTTTGCTGCACTCCTTCTTTTACAATCCATGCTCAGGGCACCACCTTCTTAAACCACCATTGCGAACTTCCTCTCGCATAAGTCACAGCTCTGCCATAGCACGTTAACCTGGCCGCTCATCTGCCATGACCACTTCCTTCTTTCCTGATGCAATCGTTTATTGGAATGTGCTCCCTGACCACAACGTTACCTGTACTGACCGCAAAAAATTTCGTGAATACCTAACAAATCACTTTGAATAACTTTCTGTTCCCAGTGTACATCGTTCATGAACCCATCATAAACCACTCGTAATAGTCTACCCTTGTCGACCCTTCCACCTAGTGTGTTTTTTTGATCGTGAACGTATTGCCGTGTTGCTTCTTTAAATTCGTAATTTTTGTTTGATTGCTTAAAGTCATGCAAAATCAGCAATGTTTCTTTTTGTTGTTGTTTTATACGTAACCACTTTTACACATGTTTTTATTGCTCCCCCCCCCCCCCCCCTTGTGTAATGCCTTCGGGCCTTCAACGTGATAATAAATGAAATGAAAGGAAATGTCAGCTGTCTGTACAAAATCATGGCCGGGAATTTGTGACTGAAAACATAAGGTATGTTCATTCCATCCGCCTTCTACTTTGAGGTCATAGCGTTGGATGTCTCTCTTCCTAAATGCTATTGCAACACACTTTTCTGGTGACCTTTCGAGCCCTCGACTACACCGGAACTTTTTGATGCAGATGATGGCTTTCTGAAGCCTTGCACGCAAGGCAAGCATGTTGCATCCATAGCTTCAGTAGCAAATGTCGTCTGCATAAAGAAAAATGTGCACGAAGGGCGGCACACATTCATACAAACCAATTAGACAGATGTTAAATAGTGTTCGGCTTAAAACTACACCTCGCGGTGCTCCACGCGTCTCCTGGCACAATGTAGTACCCCGTCCTTTAGTTCTAATGTAAAGAGGTTTGTAAGTGAGGCAATCACAAATCCAGGCGTACATGCAGCCATTAATACTAGTGTACGTCACTGCTGCCCGAATTGACTCATGAGCCACATTATTGTACGCTCCTTTGATGTCCTGGAATACGACTATTATAACATTGGTAAAGGTCTGTTTTGCTTGACGTAGTTATTAAGGGCAACAACGTTATCAATGCTGCTGCGATTATGTCGACGCTGTGCATATTCTTACGGTATAAAAAAGACAGCAAAGAGTGTAGGTAGAGCCATACGACATTCGAAAGATGGTGGACTGTGGTGAAATTAACATGTCGTGAAGGGTGTGTATGTGTGCATGCCACTTGGCACCACTTCTATTTTGAGGGCGGATGGTGAAATATGATCCGTGAGATATAATAGTACCGAGGTTAACAGTAGACTTCTCGCGCAGTGGGAAAACGCATTCCCATTAATAGATGCTATAAAGAAATAGTTACTGCGTGACGATAGCGAGCTGATGCATTTGCTCCAAGTAGAGGCTAATGCTGCAGATGAAGCTAAAAGCAACAAAGCAAACGAAAATTATTAAGCAACTACGAGAAATCGCAGAAGATAACGTAATATGGCGAGAAGAGGTATTCAGAACCGTGATCAAAATTGGTAATGGAACGGTAATCAGTGAATGAAGACCCACCACACGATTCGGAAAAGAGTTACACTGCTTGAATTGTCGCATGCAAAGCGGTGTAGATTGTCCGTTCTAAAACGTAATGTGACTGCAAGCCTCCTTCAATTTTATTCACATTCCTGCACTTATGCTGCCTTTTTGTGCTGTAGCCGGTATGGACAAGCCGATAAACACTTACCTGCACAGCACTGGCCTTTCCCTATACGCGTCTTCCAATCGCTCATGTGGTACCGGAAGTGAAGTGTTTCGACATACCTGTTGGTCAGTCTTTCGGAGGGAGTCAATTTCTAAGACGATAATCGGAAAGCAAAGTGGTAAATTTATATGCAGATGAACGGGATAAGGCACGAAATACATACGAAGAAATAAACATGGTGAAATGGATAAAAGATTTTTGACTACGTTTTCATATTTGCAATTAATGCAAGGTCATAGTTTGAGCTATCAATTTATTTTATTAGGAAGGTTGCTGCTCTTTAGTTATTACTTATATATACTTCAGTCTCGCTAAGGCTATTATAGAAGAGGGGGAATGTTACACTTGAGTTGGAGACAAAAAATCACGCTAGATGGTGGAAAGGAATGCGTGCTAGGTAGCTTACGTGGACTCTTAACGTTTTAACAGGAATAGGGTTTATGCTGCGGTAGTCAGGGGAGAAGGGGGGGGGGGGGCACTTACAATATTTAACGCCACTGACGATATTTAACACCATGACAAATCCAAAGGGCTTGAGCATGAGGGCTTTGGCCCGTGCGTAGCCTTGTTGCACGTGCACTGGTTAGTTGTAGTGCAGAAGTTTGAAAAAAAAATTATTTTATAATTGCAGCATAACAATCACTGACCTACTCTACATTTTTTTCTTGTAGTAAAAAACTTGAAATACAGACAGATACCTTAATACCGCTTTTTCGTGTATGAAACACGGCGACTCCGTGATAGTTCCATCTAAATAATGAACCTAAAATGTTGTGTGTGTCCTTTCATACGGCATTGTTTGCCCATTGATTGATACATTGTAAGGTGCCATGGCCTTTCCATAAACGCCGCGAATGTACAAACGGCGGCACAATTTTTAGTTCGTTGGGTCGTTCTGCGTTCTGCAAATGAAAAAAAAAAAACTGCACAAGTGCTCAAGTTTTTGCCAGCTCGACGGTTGCGCCGCAGTGTTCACTGTCAGATTGACAAAATGAACGATGGGGTGACGAGGTGATCCATCGTAGCTGACTCGCGCACAAGTACACAAAGGACTGAAATACGAAAGAAGAGACAGAAAGACACGAAGGGAGCGCTACTTCCAACAAACATTTTTGTACCTTCAACAAAAAGCGGTACGGCGGTATCTTCTTCGCAAATGTCATGGGCCCGTGTAGTAATCATATTTCACAATAAAAGGAGTGAAAGGTGAAAGTTTATGTACTTTTGACGCAATGGGTAAAAACCAACCCATATTCCAAACACCCCAATGCCGGCTATGCGTAAAACCTGCGTCCGTGTATCAGTTGAAGTACTTGCGATCCATTTGAAACGTCTCAGTAGAATTCGCACTAATGCATTTTTTCGCATTTCTTGCTGCATCTATCATCTCGCGCGTTGTCTAATTGATATTCTTTGCTATGACTTTACAACCCTGCAAGAGTGATTCGCAATCGCACCACTTACAGTGCGCACTAAGGTACAATGTTGTCCCATCGCCAATATACCATTGCAGCACACCCTAACTTTGCCGTTTAAACAGCCTCCCGTTGGTCCAATGCATTGACGGCCAGAGCACAGACTGAGCAGGTACACCACATTTCTTTCGCACAGCACAAAGCCGCGATTGTGAATATTGTAGTGACATTGCTCGTTTTATCATCACAGTAACTGTGCTTTTACAGTCGTGACAGTTTCTTAGGGGTCTAAAACACATCTTCGACATGCATTCTTTTCACCCAATAACTTTTTTTACATCTGTGAAATATAATTTACATTGGAAGGGAATTACATACGAATTAAGATGGGTTTTAGGGCATTATAGCTGGCACTGTTATGTCGCGAACTGCAGCCTTACCATTATTTAGTGCTAAATATATTGGGAATAAAATCGGAAGAGAAAATTCGAGGGGCACTTTGTTATCCTTACGTGCATGAATGCGAAAGCATTGAGACCACCAAATGTCGAGGGTTCGACTCCCACCAAAGGTCGAGGGTTCGAGTTCATTAATTAACTCTATCTTAATTACCTTACACCTAAAAACACCATATGTCGTAGGTTCGAGTGCCGCATTGAACTATATCGTAATTAAACCTGTCTTAATTAACTTCGCCTTAATTGACATTTATTCACTGTGCCTTAATCATCAACTACCTCGATTGGGCTCACTTGACTTTTTGGACCATCGTGATCACGCCAACGCTGACTACGCCGGATTTCCTGCCTCACGAGTCATGATGCTTTCGCATTAATAAGGGAAGTTGAGAAGAAACTATGAACGGGACAGTGAGCAAAGGAACGAAAGATTGTAGGTAGTGATGCAAAGAGACAGGATTACAACAGTGCGGCTTATAGAGGAAACGCGGGTGGCTGGTAATCAGTTGAGACTATATAGGAGAAAGATGTGGTGTTGGGCAGGTCATGTAAAACTTAGAGCAGATAACCGGTGGTCTGTTAGAGCAGCATAATGGTTGCCAACAAAAGGGGTACGCAGTCGAGGACAGTGAACCAATAGGTGGTGTGATGAGATCAGGGAAGTTGCTGGCAGAGGCATACCGACAACCAAAAGTAATAAGCATGTCCAGTTACTGAATGACGAACAATAAAAAGTCCACCGAAGCTGAAAGTAAAATTCAAAATGCGATGAATGACTTCTTTGAGCAAACCTTCTTCGATTTATTGACAACTGACAACCCCCATAACTATGGATGGTTGTGCATTTGATTGGTTGCATTGTTTTTTATTGTTCACGGCTTACTCAATATTAATATAGAAAGCAGAGTTTCTTCTACGCTATGAAAATTCATTTTACTTATAAACATTACATGTCTGTTCCATTCTGGAAGACAAGCGGTTTGCTACAAACCATGCTCGTTTTCCTTTTTTTTTTCATCTTCATCGCAGCAGTTGTGGGGTCACATATACAGCTTTAAGTTCTTACCTGCAAGAGTACCGAATATTAAGCAATGAACGTAAATTCAAAGACTCCGAGCTAAAAAGCCAGCGTTAAAAAAATAAATACAAAGATTGAATGCGAACGCGCGGCAAGTTTCTAGATATTTTCCAGCGTACTGTCAATCTGCTTTGGCCATTTAGGTAAATAATAAGCAAAACGAGTAATAGCGTATCTAAATATACTGTTGAGTCTAGACTAATGAAGGTACTGAAGCTTTCTTTACAAAAATCAGCGCCATTCTTTTGACTATTTAGAGCAGCAACAAAGCGATTCCTTTAGGTGCCCATACCCATACGTATGTTAGATGGTCCAGCAGTCACAATAAGAATCATATCTATGAAGTTTCTCGACAATGATCCCAAACCAATTTCCTCATAATAACTTGATATCCTTTTTGATGAGTGAGTGAAATAATTTTATTTAGGTCTAGAGAAGACGCAGGGGAGACCCCGTGTCACCCGGCTAGTCCCATGTATGAGACCACCAAGCCGAGCTTGACGGCCCGATCGCCGGGCACTCTGGACGGCCAGGGTTTGGTCGTTGAGTTCGGGGCTGCCCAAAAACGCAGCCCACCTATCCTCGCTGAAGGCGGAGCCGATGGCTTCACACTCCCACAACACATGGTTCAATGTTTCCGTTAGTCCACAGGCATCCGTATTGATGCCAAATTTTATAAGATACGTTCTGAAAACTTCGACGTTATCACTTTACATTCATCATTACATCATCTTACCAGGATGCGTCATAGTTAATTTAAATTGTGCAGTTTTATACGCCAAAACCACGATATGACTATGAGGTATGTCGTAGCGGAGGACTCCGGATTAATTTTAATCAAGTGTGGCTGTTCGTACACCCAATGCACGGCCATTTTTGCATTTTGCCCCCTTGCAAATGCAGTCGCCGCGGCCTGGATTTGATCCCGCTATCTCGTGCTTAGCAGCGCAATGCCAATAAGCAACCATGGCGGCTCAGAGGATCAGGCGATAGCATGGAACACAAGTTTGAACATGTTTCCAAGGAGTGGGCATGAGCGTTCAGTTGAGTAGCGCATTTAAACACCGTCATAAATGCGAATAAATTCAAACGGAAAAACGTTAGCGGTAGTGAGTTTCGAACTTACGACCCCACGCTCAGACGCCGAGTGTTACCCACCGGATTAAACCAACGCCTCATAGATGGCAGGCCTGTGCACTCTGCTTTATGATGTCATACTACTTAGACCGAAATTTCCATTGCCGAGCAAGGCGTGACGAAAGCGGTGACATCAAAATCACCGCGACTTACGTGGGAGCGTCCCCATTAGATTTCATGGTAGCATGACGTCACGGATCATCTACGCGTAGGAGGCGTTGACCAAGCGTTTCAACGCGCTCGCTTGCCCGTGAGGAGTTCATAACTCGAAGAACCGCTCAGCGGCGTTCAATTGGACATAAATGATTTCGCATTCACAACTCATAAGAAGCGGTCAGGCCTGATTTTTTCCTTCCTTTAAACACTAATACCCGTTTTTGTGCCCATTATCACAAAAATTTTGAAGTGTACTTAATTTAGAACAGCTGAATGTTACCACAAAGTCGCAGTGACTACGGTTTTAATATTGTGAACATCAGAGCTAAGCTGTCCAAATTTCTTTTCGATGTAATAATAATAATCTTTATTTTCATCAGTTCACTGACTGGAAAGCTGCGGGTAAAAGCTGCTCTTTGTCGAGGCAGCTTGACAAGAGCCCGCAGCTACCTTTGTGTAGTACATACAGCAGTGGCATGTGTTAAAAAAAAAAAGCATAGCACACTTTAGTCAAACAAAAAAAGACATACATAGCAGTAACGCAACTTAGATTCCTAACATATGTGGCTCACGTAGTTTAGGCAGTGTACACTTGTAGGGATCAACACAGGCTTTCACATATTTATTAAGTAGTTTGGGAAGAATGTACGATAGTTTACCTTCTGAGTAATTTGTTCTGGGTGTTTTTACTTTCCATGTGTCTTTACTTCGTGTGTCAAGCGATGTAACGTTTTGCTGTAGGTTGGAAAGGTCATGTAAAAAATGTCTATTTTCTTTGATTTCGCGTCTGATTGCTACAGTCAATTTAAATGCATACAGGTTATGAACGGGTAATATTCCAGCCTGCTCAAACAAGCCGCACGTGTGGGAATCATACGGCAAATTGGAAAGTATTCTTATGTATTTCTTCTGCATCAAGTATAACTTTTGTAGGTTTGTGTAAGTTGTAGTGCCCCATACCAAAAAACAATAGGTAAGGTGTGAATAAAAAAGTGATTTATATAGTAAAAGCTTTACATTATATGGTAACACTGTTTTGCAACGGTGTACCATGCCCACAACGCGCGATAACTGTTCCAACACGCTGTTGATATGTTCGTTCCAAAGCATATTACTTGAAAATGTAACTCCTACAATTTTTATATGATTTACTAACCCTATTTCGGCATCACCGTACACAAGATGTAAATTATCGTTTGCCGGTTTGTTGTTTGGTCTGAATAGTACCGCCTTTGTTTTACTTGTGTTTATACCTAAATTATTGGAACATGACCATATTTTTAGTAAGAATATGTAAGAATATGTAGAATATGTAAGAAATATTTATCATGGATATCATAACTCAATTATCATCACCGTATTCCTTTACAGTCTCTCACTTATGGTGTTACTTAGCAGCAATTTCGCGCCACCCCTCAAGCTAGTGCAACTGCTGTTATCTGCACGAATAGCAATTTTCCCTTACGATTCGCTTATTCTGACAGCACCACCACCCTTTTGAACACTTGCAGAAGACATCGGTTAAATGTCGAGAACCGACGTACGAGTAGAATACCGAGAGCTACGCCACCGTACAAAATATACTTCAATCACTTCCGCATTGCAAGAGGTGAATCGAAGCGAGAACGCGTATATCTGTGGTCGCTTATGATCGGCAAAACGCAGGTTAGCCATGAGGGAAATTCGTGAATGTCTATACGTATCATGGATGCTACTGTAATGAGAAGGAGCTTCGCACATGGATCACTGTACAAATGGAAACGTAAAATTATACATCGATTGTGCTTTCCGAATGGCTGCAATCTGGATTTTAACAACGTATGTGAGATATATACTGAGGGTTACGTAATCGCAGTCTGTAATATGAGTAACATAATACATTAAATGATCGAGAATATTGCTTTGTAAATACAATAGCGCGGAGAGCTTAGTGCTGTACATCTCCTGGTCGTTCCCACACAATGGGAAGACACCTAAACTGCTGGGAGGCTCCTGCTACAGCTTTTCTATGATGTAATTTCAAGAATTTTGTAAACGATCTTGTGGTGAAATAGCAGTTTAGTGTCTCGCTCGCACTTTTAATCGCCTTTATTCGTTGTCATCTGACTGGTAATCTAAAGCATAGATTTGGGTTCAGTCCATATTTTACAGTGGGCAAGTATCAAGCACAGAAATGCGTTCTGCGCTGCATACAGAAGTGAGAACTGTACAGGCCAGTGTTCAAGAGAATCATTGTTACTGTCACGTTCGAAAGAAAGCCGTGGAACAAGACGTATGCGCTTCGCGCTTTCTTTGGAAATGAAGGAAAGAAAGCGAAGAGGATAGGGGGTCCACACAAAAGCTCACCGACGGAAATCACTGTTCAAACAAAAAGAAAAAAAAAGGTAAGTACCAGCGCGCGAAATGCGATGCATGTGATCGAATCCAGCATCTGTGCAACGCTGTGCCGCGAGCACAGGTGAACCTCCGCGCAGCGACGCTCGCACACGGGCGGTGCATCCTTGGCCATCGAGCATTGATCGCGTTCTGCTCCATGGGTTCAGAGGCCCAGGCTGGCGGGTGGCCGGCTTTTCGGAATAAAATTGCCCAGTACAGCATGCGCCACGAAATTCGGTCTTCTGGAGGAAACCAGAACGAAAGCAAGAGTGAAGAAACGTAACGCGATACCATCGGAAAACTTGGGCATCGAGTGCATTCCCCTCCGCCACCGTTCTAACATTTCGACCGCGGAGTTAAAGTTGGAAAGTTGGGCGATCCGACAGCAGAAAGGACCAGCGTGACGCGCATGCGTTTTCCGCTGTCCTAAAAAAGTTGCGCGGGTTTTGGAGAGGCGAGAAAAAGGTAAAGAGGGTGGATGGGTAAGAGAATCTAGGTGAGGGGGACCATCGGCGGCATCTGGCGATCGATCAGAGTTCATCAAGTAAGTGCTCCTTTAACCCTCGGTTTCACCTTCTTGAACTGTCTTTGAGCGATTCTACTTCCAATGATCACGGCATGGTCCACGGCCCCCGACCGATTCGCGTAACTTCAATTAGGTCACGCCGAGGAACGTAACGAGCTCGGCTCTGGCGAGCGCGCGCACCGATTCTTCGTTGTCCCGTCGATTGGCCACGGCACGCACACTCCTTTCGTGGGCTGAAATCCGCCCGCACCAACAAGATTAAACGGGGCTCTTTTGGGATTTGATCCTGTACTCAGCGAAAAGCGGCCTGATTCTGCAGGCGGCTATGACCACTGCTTCGCTTGCTGCACTTAAGCGTTGACGGCTCCACAAGGGCCAAATAAAAGGAAATGATGTATTGACAAGTACCGCATTATCTCTGAAGAACAGGAGACAAAGAGGGGGCTTGAGTGACACTGAGATAGAGTCATCGGCCAGGAAGACGCTCTTCTGCCACAGCGTACTACATGATAACGATCATTATGTGTGGTAAGTCTGAAACTTGGTTATTTCTGTTATACATGTCATTTATGTATGTATAGAGCATTCATTTATTATATATATATATATATATATATACATCAAAATCACGGCGCTGATTCGCTGATTATATATATAATTATATATACAATCAGCGAATATTATCAGACAAGGAGAAGAAGGTGCATCTCCTTTAGATTCCTGTCATAAAAAAATGGCCGCACAGCGAAGTTCACTGAAGCCCATACAGACATTCACTTTGCTTGCTATATATCATGGTAATTGGAAACGAACCACACATTTGCAACTTTTGAAGGAAGAAATGAAGGTAAATTTATTTGTGCAAGGTGCATAGAACATCACTATACTTTTCTGATTTTGAGTTCCTCGGGTAATCGCATTTTTCTAGATTCAAAAGTTGATATGACTTGCCCGGAGAGTTCCCCGGGTAATGGCATTTTTCTAGATTCAAAAGTTGATATGACTTGCCCGGATCGTAATCGGGAAATTGAAATAAATTTCCCGATTACGATGAGCCCGCTGAAAGTAAATGGAAAATTCATTTTTGGTAATTAGCGACTAATTACCACGTATCACCCGTCACCCAATGGTCGCCATCACTGAGGGTATGGCTCCGAAGGAACGGTCTTTTATTTCAAAACGGCTATTTTTTTAATAATACTAAAATTTTCGTACAAACACCCGGTATATCCTACGGCGTACGAAGTTCACCGCAGCAGCATTTTTATTAAGTGAGCAGGGGTGGAATTCAGTAAGCTGCGCTGTTCGTAAGCAATTTCTTAGCCAAAAGTTCTTACGCTGAGATAAAGGTGCAACCGAAGCTGCAGAGCATTTAACTTACAGCTTCATATGGCAGTGAGGAGAAAGCCAAGCTTGGAATAAACTACAAGAAATGAACGAAGCGCGGTCAACTGATGGTATGATCGCACATCATGCATATGTAGTCGAGCCTATATTCTAATGGCAAATCACTACACAGCATTATTCGACAGGTTCCTTTTCCGGGGGTCTGCAACAGCGCCGACAAGAGCAACCGCGCTCACCCGTTCACCGCACCGCTGTCAAAAGAATTGCCGTGGAAGTGTCAAGCATTCTTCTCACATTTCTGCGAGAAGCAGGACTGACGGGCACATGGTAACATATTTAGCGCAGAAACAGAGGCTGAGGCGGAATAACTGCCGGCCAGGCCTGCCAGGATGCACCTCCATCCCCACCTTATTACAAAGCGACTACATGTCTTTATTGCGATACTAACTATGGAATTGACAAAAAAAAGATAAAAAGGTGCATAATAAATAGTTTATATGGCCTCAAGGCAAGGTGACCAGCACCCGTATGTTCATCTGTATAGTACGTGAGCACGATGGACATGTTTGCAGGTGTGGTTCTAATGCCGCGCATATAGGCTCAATATCAGTTATGTCGGCATGCTGTCGGTACCATCTAAGGTGCTGGTCGACGATGTCGTCGAGTGCAAGACTGACAACGAAACGCGTGCTTCCGTTCTCATAGGATCCCTGTCGAGGGCACTGTGAGATAATAAAGCAGCCCTAAAGAAGAAATGCCCAAAGAAGCGGTGGCTACCGACATTCCAAAAATTAGGATAGAAAGCTTCAATGCGTAACATGCGTATATGCTAGTTTCGCTGCCTATCACACTTTGACGTCGTATCCGCATTCACCGCTTCTTCTTGGTTCTTGGGATCTGATCCTGTACTCAGCGAAAAGCGGCCTGATTCTGCAGGCGGCTATGACCAGTGCTTCGCTTGCTGCACTTAAGCGTTGACGGCTTAAGCGTTAAGGTTAACCGGAGATAACTTTTGGTTAACCTCCCTGTCTTTCCTTTACCTTTCTCTCTCTCTGTTCTTGGCTTCTCCTCAGATAATAAAACATGATAATGTCTCGCACGAGGTCAAGAGTTTGTTTTGCAAGTTCAAGCGGCCGCATTCCGACAGAGGAAAAATGCACAAAGGCTCGTACACTTCAATTTTAGAGATCGGTAATAAATCATAGGTTGCTGACGGCAGGTCCTGGAGCCCCCAGCTACGCTGTCTGCCATGCCCAAGTGGCACCTTATTCACCCTTTTCGCGGAGCACTTTGTTTTAGAGAAACGAGATGGCGCTCACGGCGGCGCGCCATACGTCTCCTCAGCGACCACGTACGAATACGAAACCATTACCGCTTCTACCGTGCTTCTGTGCGATCAGCTGTCGGAAATGCAAGCTGAGTTTTCGCTAACGCACTGTGCTCCCATCATGCTAGATTGAATCATGTGGATTGAAGACGTGTGCAGTAGTTGACTGCAAGAAAATAGTGACTGACATGTTAAGGAATAGAATGAATATGTGTGGCCAAGTTTGCGGACCGCTGCTGCAACTGTCCGAACGTGTTACCGGCACTTCGTGATGTGCGGCTTTCCTCGAGGATACAGAAATTTGCTAATCCGCCAGCCTTGTATCGCTAACCTTCAAAAGAAAGGGCTTCATCCCCAGAACGTCGGAAAGAGTGAGTATACACTTGTTAAACAACGACAAAGGGAGTAGCGCCGCTTCCTGTCATAGTAAGTTTCGCGCACGTTATCTATACACATCTATCCCAAATGGCACGAAAACTTACGGCCACTCTATCGCCGACGTATCAAGAATAAGTGAATGGGCACGCACTTGAATATATGCGCACTGTATAGCACAATAAATGAAGGACTAGACCTATGGCGCACGAATGGTCGAAGCTGAATGTTTCGTGATGGTCCACAACAGTATGCGAGTTACTAGCTGTAATATATATTTTCTACAAGGTATTTCAATGTACAAAACAGCTACGTTTAAAGCCTTGTGCGCAGCAAGAACAAATCTATCGGAACTGAGCACACCCGCCAGCGATTAAGCAGAAAATAATCAGATAGTGGCCGCACCGAGGAACTTCACTGAGTCATAAACTGACAAGCCACTGCTTCAAAATATTTGCCGAAATAAGAGCAAAGAGCAAAACACACTAATCCTGACTGAATTCATAATCTGAAAGCTTGGATAGCTTGGAATACATATTTAGCCCCGCTTTTAGAACAAGCACCATATACGCTGCTTGCGCCGTTTGGACATAGCTTAATCAGCTCCGAAAACGGTTTTGCATGTTCTCTGAAGCTGTGATAAAAGCTTGGTGTCGTCCACCCAGCTACCGTCTACGTTATCTCCCAAAACAGAGGTTTTCTAAGCTGCGCCGGCGTCATACACTTCCATTGTAAACAAGGAGGCAATGGAGGCAGTTGAGAGCAAGAAATGGATGTGTCACCACGTATCAAACATGGCCGCGCCCAGGGCATCGCCGCGAAAAGGGTCAATAGAAGCCAAGGGTAATCAGTCAACATCACCACAATGATCAGCACCTACGTTTCCATAAATTTACGAGTCTCATGTGAACCCACGTTCAACTGCACGTCAGAATACTGCACAGCACCGTACACGAAGCACATAAGGTAAACATTCTAGCTGGTTTCTGATAAAATCAGTTCAAGTCATCGATCTTGCACACTGATGCACTTTGTACGGAGCAGTGACTGCAGATATACATGTAGTAATGAGGACAAGGTGCCGGTCGTGGTATCCACGAGGGGAGACAGATGCCTCTATGGAAACATGCCAAAGTGCGCTCACAGTACTAAGCGAACGGGTGCTCAAAATCAACAGTGCGTGAAAATTCTGGATGTGCTTTGGATGTTGAAAACATCATCAGCGTATATTTATGTTTACTCCAGGACGAAGGCCTCTCCCAGTGATCTCTAATTACCCCTGGCTGGTTTCAAGTTGTGCCTGCAAATTTCCTTATTTCATCACCCCACCCAATTTCCTGCCCTCCTCGACCGCACTTCCTTCCCCCTTGCGCCCACTCTGTATTTCTAATAGTTCACCCATTATCAGCCCTACGAATTACGTGGCCTGCCAAGCTCCAAGTTTTCCTCTTAATGTCAACTACCACTACCCCCACTTGCTCTCTGATCCCCACCGCTCTCTTCCTGTCTCTTAACCGTTATGACTAACATTTTTCGTCCCATCACTTGTTTGAGCGGTCCGTATCTTGTCATGGCCACAGCCGACGCCACAGCCTAGCCACAGGCGGAGCCACAACCGATGCCACAGCCGGCACCACAGTCAGATCAAAGTGCACAGTGCACCGCGGTAGAGTCGAGAATGCCGACTCCCGATAAATTGCCCGAAGTAGACCGGCAAGTGGTTGTGATGCTTCGGTCCCTTGTAAATACCCTTCGTATACTGTTAAGCAAGCTGCATACTCCGTCAGCACGAAGTGCAGTGCAAGTACTGGATACTCTTAATCCAGTGCTTGCAAGTCTCGAGTAAGCCCCGTGGCTCACCCACCGCCTCCTATTCACGCAACGACCACTGGCCCTTGGTTCATGTCAGATGTCTTCAACGTACATCACCTTGTTCAAGCTTGTTTGTTAACCTCCAAGTTTCTGCCTCATATGTTAGGACTGGTAGAATGCAATGACTATGCCCTTTTCTATTCAACGACAGCGGTGAGCTCGTGGTCATCATTTGGTAATGCAAGCCGTATGCGTTCCGACCTATTTTCGTTCTTCGGTCAATTTCCTTCTTATTATCTGAGTTCCCTGTGAGTAATTAACCTACATAAACGTACCCATGCACAAATTCTAGAGGCAAACTGCCAATCAAGAATTCTTGTTCGCTTTACAGGCTATTAAACATTACCTTTGTCTTCTCCATATGATTCTTCAACCGCACTTCGATTTTCTTGCACTTTAGCTTTTCTTACACTTTCGATTTTCTTACATCGGTTTACTTACACTTCTACTTCTTACTTAGGTCCTCTATCAATTGTAGCAGTGTGTCCCTAGCGTTGCTGAACAGGACAATGCTATCAGCAAGCTTAAGGTTGTTGAGATATTCGCCGTTGACCCACACTCCCAATCCTTCCTAGTCTAATTGCTTGAGTACTTCTAAGCCTGCAGTGAATAGTGTCACGTAGTAGTAACGGTGAAGAAAACAGTCGCAAAACAGTGAATGACGAGACGAACTTTATTGGGCGAACCTGTGCCCACAAAAGCAAGTTGCACTCGAAGCACAACGATAGCGGTGAACGCAGTTGGCGTTCGTCGAAATCTGATCAGCGGCGAAACGCGTCGGCTTTTATACATGAGTCATCGAAGGTTCCAGAGTAATCCCTGGTGCCTGCGGGTCTTCCAGAAAGTGCTAGACAATTTGCGTCACTCATACAATCAGATAACATAAGCGTCGATGACAACAGAAAACGGGTAGAAGCATCGATAACGTTTGAGAAACTTCCGATACATGCAGGCGCGTCCTGCGCCGAGCGATAACGTTTAACATCTGTTAGCCCGTAAAAAGCGGTCACCGGTGAAAGATAAACAATTACACGTGTCAATAGCATTGGAGAGATTGTGTCTCCTTGCTATGACCCCTTTCTAGATTAATATTTTCCACATTTTTTTTTTATAATTGAAACATGTGAAGCGGGACTATCACTGAGGCAGAGTCGAAATGAGTCTGAGCAGTAGCGGATACGTGTGCTGTGGCTGAACGTAAATATGGAACTTACACATAAATGAACGAAGTTTCTCGACTTGTCAGCCGAATCTCAACTGATGTTGCAGTTGATATAAGGAATCAAAAATGAAATTAGGCTGGTCATATAACGCGTAGAGCAGACGACATGTGGTGTATTAGACTAACAGAGTGGGTGCTCAGGAAAGGTTAACACAGTAGGCAACGGCAGAAAATTAGCCTGTGCGCAGAAATAAGCAGGCATAGGATATAGTCGGCACATGCAAGGAAAGGGTAATAGGTATCTCTGAGCAAGGCCATGACTCCCAAGTTATGTCGCAAGTGGACATAAAATAGGCTTATGGTAATTACGATAGTGATGCTCATGATGGTGATGGCTTCTATGGATAACGACGTCAAGACCTGCGAGCGTTCACTCTTTGTTCGGCTTGTGGGAAACCCGTGGGGTAAAATTAATTTAGAGGCAAGTGATCCAACTCTTCGACTTATGTTAGGTTCGGAAACACGCTCATAAACGACCGCCTTAGGGATAAAAATATTACACTGTTTCAGTGGAATTGACGTTTGTCCTAAGCAGATGTATTTTAGCAGTTTCTACTTCGCATAAGTGCATTATACTCTAATGTAACAGATTGATTCACTCGGCCACGCACCGCTCAATCATTAGCCGTTACCCAGGCTATTGTACGGCGATGGTAGCAGATGGTGCAATTCGTATTACAAATGCTCGGATTGTCGCGGCAGCACGCTACTGGGTCATGCAATCGCACATTTGCAATCACGTTGCTAGAACGGGTGCTCGATTCATTATAAGAAACGGGAGAGGCAGCTTGCACTCATCAACTCTCGTAACATTTTCGCGTTCGCTAATAATAGCCGAAAAAGTTTTCCTCAGATAACTAATTTTCACATGCAAACTGCGCCGCCCTTCTTTGCCCACAATGAGCTTTACTTCTGTCTGCCACGTGACCCAGATATTAGGTAGCTACCCAATCAAGAAGCCTCCATCGAAACTTACGCCAGGCACATAGATACATGCAACGTGTGGCTCAAACTACAAAGCCACTCTCTTTCCCAGTGACTAAGGCAGAATATTTTCGTCCCTTGTCTTCACCTCGAATTCCGTTAATTTAACTTTCACCACTTCTTATTTCTGGGGTTTTACGTGCCAAAACCAGTTATGATTAAGAGGCACGCCGTAGTGGAGGGCTCCGGATTAATTTTGACCACCTGGGGTTCTTTAACCTGCACTACAACGCAATGCCCACGGGCGTTTTTGCATTTCGACTCCATCGAAATGTGGCCGCAGCGGCCGGGATTCGATCCCGCGATCGCGTGCTCAGCAGCGCAACGCCTTAGGTGACTGAGCCACCATGGCGGGTAGCTGTCACCACATACCCAATATATTTCCATGCAAATGAGAGCCTAAAACTTTAAGCCGCATTCTCCAGTACAGGCTGGCCAACTGGGAATTAATCCTGGCTAACCTATTCCCGCCTTTCATCTCCTATTCCTCTTTCATCTGCGAGGTGTCTGCAGCAGTAAAACCTCACATAGAAAAGTGTTTCGATCCTAAGCAGGAACCATGATGTACGCTAAGGAGTGCAGTCAAGAAGTGCTGATGAAGCAATATTATTTAGTTAAACCTGGTCAGCCTGCGGAAAGCATTTCCCAGCGTTTACTACATGGACTAGGAGCTAGATGATTACAGGATGCAATCAAACGCTTTATCAGGCCAGATAAGAAAGCGATAAAGCGTTGTCGATGAATGCAATAGTCTACAGTAGTTCATACTAGCTTAGAATCAATGTACATAGCAAAAACCACGCGAGAACAACGCAACAAGCATGATCAAATATGCAGGAATGCGTAGGCGGATGGGTTCTTTTTAGGTTTGCAGCGATAGCAGAAGAGGCATATGGCGGTCTAGTTTGATTCCCAAATTGTCATTTAGTCCAAAATAGTTACGTTGTGTTAATGAGATTGAACATTGATCTGCTCACCATTTCCTAACAACGTGTAAGTTTTGCACGCTAAAACTGCGTATCTGCACCCGATATTCGTAAATTTCTCTTCAGTAATGGCGTCTTCTTTTTGGCCGGTGCTCGGCGTTCGTCACTCATGAAAGCAATTCGTTCGACAACTAGTCATTACCAGCGGCGACGCCAAATCATAGCCACATCTTGCATAAGATAGCTATTTTTGAATGTATACGACCTGAATAATATATTGTTACGTGGAAGCACAGCAGGGAAACTATTTACAAGGTGTATTTACAAGGGGTAACAAGCACTGGCGAACATGGAAGCCAGCTAACATCCAGCAAAGCATGTCGTCGTCCTCAGATCACCCATTGGCCGCTTATGCTTAGGTCCAATGCACTTAATCCAAAGGTCGACATCATCTTCTTCGAGTAGCACGTAGTATGACCCCTGGCGGCAGAAGCACTGGCCCGGCGCCACTAAGGACCTACATATAATGGTAATGCTTGAGTCTCTAAACGTGGACGACGTCACGGGGGAACGGAACAGAAGATGTAGTGGGACTGGCGCACACAACATAAACATTAACCCGCCGATTTAGAGTCACTTGATGGGTATGAGCTTATAGACTCTTTCTTTATTAGATACTTAATCGAGATGTTTATGCCTACAGAAGGCGCCGGCTGCCCCTTAGGTCTCAAATGTGTCAAGAAAAAAATACGCATTTTCAAGTGTATGTCGGGAAATTGCTGCCATAGTTTGCAAAACTGATGTCAACATTGTTAGCGATTTCACTAACTTACTTACAACGTAACACAACAGTCGTGTACGTGGCTTTACACTCACCATTGCGTTGTCCTCCTGGGCACATCCGTCCCAATAATTTTGGGTATGCATCATTGCGAGCACTTTATTAGAGAATGCCACTGCAGATATATCTGTGCCGAATGTACCATCATGTCAATGCTAATTGCTGGGTCTGCGTTTCCTTATGCATATGTTTTTTTTTTTAAGTTGAGTCAATACATCCACACGTATAACGCTGGCACAGTACTGCGACATGCTGTAAACAAGCTTCAAAACGCTAAAGCACTCTCAGATAACCGATAATTCTTAGAACTACTCAGCACGTAATAGCGAACTCGTCATACTGTGAAGTAATTGGGTATCAAGTTTGGGCAGTTAGCAAACTCTGCTCTCCGCGATAATATAATGTGGGAGTGTGGGGCTGGCAGACATTCTTTCGAAATAGGGGTGATCTACAAAGCTATCCTTTTAAGATTACTGAGAGTGAGTCACAGACAGACACTAATTGACGACACTTTATATATTAAGTTTGGAGAGGGGGCTATGATAAGCAGTGGAGATGAAGCCTCCGGATTAATTCGCACCACCTGGGGCTCTTTAACGCGCTCCCAAAGCACGCAACACGAGCGTTGTTTGATTCCGCCCGCGTGGGAATGCTACTGCTGATGTCGGGAATCGAACCCCCATCTTCGTACACTCAGCAGCATAGCGTCATAGCCATCAAGCCACCACTACGGCTTTCTCCAAACAGCACCGACAACCTTCAATCACAATTCACGTATGTTTAACAATTATTTTATTCTCAGGGGTTCTTCAGGCACTGGATTTTACAACAGCTGCACTACCCAATTCAATGAATAGTCACTAAGTCACCATGTTGGCTTTATGTCTACGTCAGCGTTATGAACCGCCATCCTAGATTACCCAGCAATGTAGTGGAAGTCCAAGGGCGTAATGAGGTACAACAGAACTGCACCTTCATTTGCATCTGATAAGAATCATATATCTAAAGCGTCCAGAAGTAGATTATTTAATTTACGTTATAAAATTCAGGACAAATTATTCCTTGCAGCAGCTTAAGATCACACTCAGTCATTTGTTTCTTAATTTTGACAAATGAAACAGTGACTTCCCTAAGGTACGAGAAATGCCTCTTCTTCCCATTAAGTCCTTAGAAAAATGCATTTGGATGAAGTTTTAGAAAATTATCTTAAAACATCGTAATGTATTTATGTTCATCCATGTTTTAAGTAACACATTTCCCAATGAATTTGCACGGCATTTTCACCTGGGGCAGATGTTAAGCGCTCTAAACTCTTTGTCCATCAGTTCGTTATGTCACGCGAAAGACGACCGTTGTCGTCAGCGCTTTGCATTATCATTCAATAGCCAGCTATCCAGAGCACGAGAGAGGAGGGTCGTGCGCACGAAGCGAAACCCCACTGTCTTCTGACGACCAATGTTGCATAAATTATTGCGGTTTCCTTGCCTTTATTCTGCGCCACAAAGGCACCTGAAAGTGTAATTCACGCTCGCTCATGTCAAAACTGACAGTCCTGTAGTAGAAGAATTTATCTTCAATTCGGCGATAATTATTCAGCCGATATTAATTTAATGACAAGTAAGTTACACTTTGAACAATAACATTCCGCTGGTGTCTTCGTCACCCATTTTTCGCCAACCTCGCCGTTTCGAACTGGCTGTCACTTTCTCTCGTACAATAATGTTGCGTCTATTGGCTGTACTATAGTTCGCGCTAGTTCAGTGCACCGCCAAACTTTGTCTAGTTTTGTATCGATCTCACTGCATGCAAGAGCTCGCGTTGAACATATCGTGAAGCTTGCGAAAACAATGACCTTATAGCAGGTCTTCACCATAGCTCTGAACAACCGTAGTGGGGCTATGGCGTTCTGCTGCTCAGCACGGAGTCGCGGGTATGATCACCGGCCACAGTGGCAACATTTCTGTGGGCTATATTGCGAAAATACTTCGGTATACTTATATTTAGCTACCCTTTCGGGAATCCTGGCTGGTCAAAGTTAATCAGTAAGTCTTCAGTAGGCGTCTGTCACAGCTTTCTCTGCAACTTGAATACGCAAAATTATGGGTCTGTATTCACAAAATGCTCATACGTTATAATTGTTCGTAAGAAGAAATTTCTGCCAATTCTGATGCCAGACATATTATTAGCGAAAGTAACCCACCAGGGGCAGACAGCACTTAAGAACGAAAAGCTTTGTGAATTTGGCCCCTGTGCTTTTATGTGCCAAAACCACCATCTGATTATGAGGCATGGTGTAGTGGGAAACTCTGCCTTCGATTTGACCACCTGGTGTTTAACGTACACTCAAACCACGGCACACGAGCGTTTTGCATTTCACCTCCACCGGAATGCGGCTGCGGCGGCCGGGATCGAACCCATGACCTCGTGCTCAGCAGCACAACGTCTTAACCCCTGCAGCTACCACGGTGGCTCAATTTTAAGACGTTAATTAACACTAGCTATTATTATGGGTCTGGCTGGCCATGAGCAATATGGAACCGTCTCTTTTATGGATCACTCGTATGCCTGAAATGTGTCCCCCCCGTTGCTCTTCCCCCAACCCTCCTTTGAAGAATATGTGGTATTGGTGTTATTAGTCACGACGTTGTAAAGAAAGAAAAAATAAAGAAACTGAAAAAAAGAAATTAATGGCTTGCCTTCAACAAAGAGGGCTGCTATAGGCCTCGAATGCGTACAAACTCCTTGCCCCATGAGTGCAAATCCTGAGATCCGCCGAGCACAAGTACCTGTTTGAGCCCATGGGTCCATCACTTGCGTGACCTGGAGTGCGTGCCCAGTCGGGTGAACATAGGAATGCGGACGACGTTTGATGACCCTCGCGGCGATGCAACGTTGCTGCAGCAGCTGCCATGTCCTGTCGTCATCACGGCCCCGACGCCGAAAGGGCTGCGCGCTCTCTCTAGCGTCATTTTAAAGGGGCGTAGCCAGGAGACGGCTGAGTGGAGGGTCGTAACGGCCAGACTGCGGGAAGAACTCCGCCAGGCTTTTTGGAGGAAAGTTATGCTGCACAGCGTCTTGTTGGCTCTATACGACGTATGTAGAGATCTGGTGCACGACGCATACGAAAACAATCTTGAGGCCCTCTATTCCCACGAGGCTGATTACACATCGCCTCCCAGTTTCCCGGCCGAGCTGTGCGCCCATTACGTGGAAGGTTTATGCCCCAATTGATTATAAACACTTCGCGTTGCTCGACTAACTCAAACACCAAAAGAACGTCCTTCTACGGGTGACGATGGCATTAACACTACGATATTTAAAAATGCTAATGCTTACAGATCTATCATAATAACAAAAATGTTTTCTGGACACGACTACATTTTCTTGGCAAAGGAATGTTGGCAAAGGCGTTGTACTTCACAGATCAGGTAATATGAACTGCCCTACCAACTGCCGGCCTATTTCTTTAACCAGTATAGTTGTTGTGAATGGCCTGACCCCAAAATTATTTTCTAACCTTGCGATCTTTCTAGACACTATTTCATTTGTTTCAAATCGGCGCAACGTTGTTTTTGGAAACCATGTTACTTCAAAACCCAGTTCTATTATCTTTCATCAATCAGTTACACCGGATCCTTCATCAATCATTTCATGCCGACTGTATACCAGAATGCATTTACCAGAACTTTTCGAAAGCATTTGATAAAATTAGCCAGACATTCGCTTTTTAAGCTAGGTCAATTAAATCTCGCGGAACCTTTCAGTATAGAATAAGTGTTTTCTCGTTCACAGACCCCATTTTGTTGCTGCTAACGGTCACAATGCTCGTTTCTGCGAAGTTCCCTCCACCATTTCAGAAGGTTTCATCTTAGGTCCTCTTTTGTTCGCAACTATATTAATGACCTCCCCAAGCATGATAGCCTCTAACGTTTATCACATTGCCGACAACTACGTTATTGCTAGAGAATTAATGAACAAAGACGACATTAACTTATAGCAATCTGCCTTCCGCGCCATACCTTACAGGTGAATAAATATTTAGTGGAGCTCAACGTTCACAAGTGCAAAGCCGCGCTTGTATCTAGAACCACTAATAGCTCATCCATGTACTATGTTTTTGATTATCAATCCTTGGAATCTGCTAACTCTCGCATATGCCTGCCAGTCCCCATAATGGCTAATGTAGACTCCCCGGGAGGTTTCTTGGTTTTTCCGGAAAGCTTGTTTTTAGAAAAGGCCTAAGTTGCCATTTAATCTGTTTTCCAGAAATGTAATGATGTCGACCTAGCGAAAATCAGGGCGAAAGAAAGGGGCAGCAAGCTCAACTTGCAAGCACTTGCGCAACGAATTCAAAGCAGGGGAAAAATAGGCGTTCACATGTTCTTTTCTGCCAAAACACACAAAGTTGATGTCCTGTTCCCGGTTATTGTTTCTGAAAAGAACACATTGCAAAAGGCAATGGGTTTGTATATGCAGGACAAGTTGAAGCTACTGAGTGTCGACGATGCGTTCCTGATCAAAAGTTCTCTCGAGGTCATTGAATTCTTTAAAAGTAGCGGGCGCCACGAAGTGAAAGTGTTTTCAATTGATATAAACAATTTATATTACCCCCTCCCCCATAATGAATTGCTTGAGGGCATAAGAGAAAGCAGTGAGAGTTTTCGGCAACTAAAATTTCAGCAGAATGCGGGCGTTATTGTAAAGGCTTTGCTAGACCATCTATGCCTGTACTAGTCATCCACGTTAGTTGAATGGAATGATGGGGTTTTCATGCAAAATCAGGGACTGTCCATCGGTCGGTCTTGTTCATCGGATCTCTATTAACCGACCTCTATATGGCCAAGGCTGACGAGGTTCTGACTAAGCATTTTTTGTTACAAGTACCCGCAGGAAGAGAATTTTTGAGTACGTTGATGGTTTTTCTCATTATCCTTTAGTGTGATTCAGTTGACTTTAGCACTCTAGCCGCGTAAACGCGGGTTACGATCAAAACGTGTCTTTTGCCGCTGACTATGACCCATGAAATAGATTTTTAGACATAAGATTGCAATACAGAGCTGACCATGTATGTTGGCAGTACAAGTCCTTGCGCGTCAAAACCACTGCTACCATACACCTCCTGTCATAGTAAACAGGTTCAGCAACCAATCATTTCCAAGTGTTTCTTGAATACCCTCTACAGGACCCGTCACTATGCCATAGATGCGAGCTCCAATACTCAGGTAGACCGCCTTAAGCCTTCGAGCTACCCGGAGGCGTTGCTATAGTCTCTGTTGCAGAGAAAATTCGCAGAGGAGGAGGAAACAACTTTATTTTGCTAATTTGGCTTAGTGAGGGGTGGGTACCAGGTGATGCCTCACAGCCACCTCCTCGGCTCTTTTGATGGCCCGAAGTTGAACCTCCAGGTTCGGGTTCATAAGTATCGCTTCCCACGCTTCAGGCGACGGAGCGGCAGAGAAAATTCGCAGAGAAAGGAAAGTTCGACAGCACTGCAAGAACTGTGTCCGAGAGAACACAGAACAAATCACAGTGATCGCGCTAGTCTCAGTCATCATCGTCAGCCGACATTTATGTCCACTGCAGGACGAAGGCCTCTTTACCAGCTCCCATTACCAATGTCCCCAATTACCCCTAGACAATTTTCCTAACTTCATCACCCCACCTAGTTTTATGCCATCCTCGATTGCGCTTCCCTTCTGTTGATATCCACTCTGTAACTCTAATGGCCCACCGGTTATCCATCCCACGCATTACATGGCCTGACCAGCTCCATTTTTTTTTTCGCTTAATGTCAACTAGAATATCGGTTAGACCCGTTTGCTCTCTGATCCACACCGCTCTCTTCCTGTCTCTGAACGTTAGGCCTAGTATTTTTCGCTCCATCGCTCTTTGTGCAGTCCTTAACTTGTTCTCGAGATTCTTTGTTAACCTCCAAATTTCTGCCCCATATGTTATCACCAGTATAATGCAACGATTTATACTTTTATTTTCAACGATAGTGGTAAGCACCCAGTCAGGATTTGGTAATGCCTGCCGTATGCACTCCAATTCGGTTTTATTCTTCTGTAAATTTACTTCTCATGATCAGGGTCCACTGTGAGTAATTGACCTAGATAAACGTACTCCTTTGCAGACTCTAGAGGCTGACTGGCGATCCTCAATTCTTGTTCTCTTGGCAGGCTATTAAACATTATCTTTGTCTTCTGCATAATAATCTTCAACCCCACTCTTACACTTTTTCGGTTAAGGTCCTCAAATTTGTTGTAATTCGTCCCCAGTGTTAGTCGCAGTAATCCAGTTCAGACACCAAGTGTCCCACAGACTAAAAAATTGCAGCAGATCGAATGAGCTAGAGTCTATATATATCCAAGCTTTGTGTGTGTTCATAAAGGGTTGAAACACGAGTTTATGCTTATTGAATGACCGCACAAAGTGACACGGAAGATTTTATTCAGCCATTGTAGCGAGCCTAATGCAATGCACGCCACGGTTGCCGCGGATGCGGGCAGGTGAGTGCCATCTGGTGGTGGTGCAAGGAAGCCAGAGGAGCACTTCTTCCACTGCCACTGGTTGGTCTATTCGGCTAGAGAACAGCCACGCAGCACCCACGCTCACTGAAGCCCGGCGAAGTTCGCAAAGAAAAGCTTCAGTTTTAAATAGATCGGACAGCACGCATGCGTTCGAGTGGTGTTTCCCGCCCCGCACAAGTTCTCTGCACTAGCGAAAAGAAGCAGTCCTGACAAAAACAGACAAAGGCGTCCAAGATCAATCACCGGAACTGCTAGGTGGTTTGTGCGAGCGAGATGGTTTAGAGGATCCCTTTGGTTTGGGGCGCACGCTACATTGGTCAAACTGGCAGGTGCCCGAATGGCCACCTTCGGGAGCATGCCAACAACGTACGGAACAAAACAGACTGCTTTTTCGCAATACAATGTTACAGATGCGGCTTTACCACAGTGTTGAAACACACAGTGAAAATTTATAAGAGGTGGTAGTGGTGGTGGGGGTGATGAATTGTAACAACAGATGGGTTTAACCTGGCGATCAAGGCCGGCAATTGCTCCGCCCGAGCGTCGCTTACAATATCGCTGCAGGGTTTCACCATATGTCCATCAAACCAGTCTCTCTTAAGAATTCGATAAGGAGACGTGAAGTTTCTTTGCGGGCAATAACTGATCCCTCGGGAAATATAAGGTGTTGTAGGCACGCATGCGGAAGGTCCTTTTTTTTTTTGCAGAGTCTCCAGGAGAGCGTCCCTTTCATCTTGGAATTTCAGGCCCGACCACAGAAAGTGTTCAATGTCTCCTGTCTCGTCGCATGCAGTGCAGTTCGGAGAATTGATTCGCTCCGTCCTAAATAACCAGGTCGGTGTACTAGCACATCCTGTCCTTATTCGAGATAGAAGTGAGGCTTCCTCTCGGTGAAATCTCGTGATTACGCAGGGCATATGTGGTGGAAACCAAAGCAACCTTAAGTGATTTCGAATGTCCGATTTTTCACTTGATTACTCTTTGGAGCTTTGACTTTAGGAAGATGTTAGAGCGCTGTGTATGCAAGCGCAACAGCTTTTTCATTGCCAGAAATACCAATGTGGGAGGCAATCCACTGAAACTTTACAGTGAAGCCTTTGTTGTTGAGTTCTTTCACGAGGGCTAGTGATTTGCGCGGGAACTTGATGAATGGCAGACCACGGTAGAGTTGTTGTAAGGCGGCCTTTGAGTCCTCAAGGACAACCACATTCTGCGCAGGCAAAGCCGTTAGTTTGCGCAGAGCAGCAGCTATTGCCACGCCTTCCACAACCATCGACGAGGGTATACAGTCCAGACGGCCAGACCACGTAATTCTCAGAGATTTGATATAGAATGCAGCTGCACAGGGGTGTTCGTCTGCTTTGACAGAGTCATCTGTGTTTACTTGTAGGTGATTCAGGTAAGTCGTGTTCAAATGTTCCAGGACTAGCGACTTGGCTTCTGCAGATGCAATGCAGCTCTTTGACTGCAATCGTGGTACACTTAAGTCACATGTGATGTCCTCAAATGTCCAGGGTGGTTCTATCTTTTCCTTCTGTCTCGAGCAGCGCAATCCTAAGACTGGAAGCGTGTTAAGTGCTGCATAAAAATGTGAGCGCCCAGAAATCGGACGTTGGTGACTTGTCGAATCTGGTATCCGCCTGATTCAGCTTCAAACGTGTAGATTTTCTTTTAGTTCCAGGAAATAATACGAATGATGATTTCTCTCCTGATGGTGTTAAAAGCGTGGCCAAGTCGCCCTGAATGGCATTTACTGCTCCCTAGGCTATTCGTGCAAGGTGACGATGCTGGTAGCCGGAGACCCATATGCAGATATCATCGGCATATATAGATATTGTGACTGGTGTTCGATGGTTTAGTAGTCTTGGTAGGCTAGCCATGGTGATGTTAAATAATAAGGGAGATAATTTATAAGCACAAGGGTGTTAGAACTCGGGTAATAGTCAAAGAGGCACAAATAAAACGAGAGGTGTCAGTAAGCCTACTCTGCCGTTATCTGAAAAAGAATTGGCGTTCTTGGAAGGTGTTGGCTCGTGCGATAAGTGTTTCCAGTGATTTGTTTAGTCTGTTGTTTGAGCTCCTGTTCTCGGGTTAATCTGCTCCCGCTCCTATCCCTTCTCTGGTGATACTGCTTTCTAGCAAACATGTATAAAATCATTGTTTTTCCGCATTAAACACAGTTGGAAGTAAGCGATTGTCCATGTTTATTTTTATACTGTCTTCTTTTGCGTATTTATTCTTATTAAACTACGGATTACCAACTAGACCAAACTGCCATCCTGCTAATTTAATGGTCGCTACATGCCGGATATATTATAAACAACATGTATAGCAAAGACGACCGCATGATTGCATATTTTCATCGTGACATTTTCTCCTGCGTCGTAGGCACACACGCACGCTGAAATACGCAAGCAGAGAAAGAGAAAAAAAAACAATGGTGGAAATCTTTAAGCTCTAAACATCTAAAATTTCCAAAATCCAGAAAAGTATGCACGAGAAGGGCCGTTTTTCTATGCTACTCTGAAATATGCCCCCTGCTTGCGGCGCTTCGAGCTACGCGCCAATTAAAAACTGCACCATGAAGTTACCACGTGTCTATAAGAGACACAACCAAACACAACGTCCGGTTTTGCCTTAAATGCAGCAGGGCAAAAAAGTCCGGACAAAATCGGTATATCGGTCCAACAAAATTCAACGTCAGCCTATCGAAGCGACAAATTGATTATACCCCACAAAACCCAATGTATAATTTTTGTTACGTCAGACTTAATGACTCCTAGTTTTTACTTAAGCCCGGGAAACTTCAAGCAAAGCCTATAATAGTTTTCACATGGCTGGAGTGAAGTTTCAGTTGTGGATAGTTGAAAAAGTTAATTGCTAATTATTTATTCACTCCACCTTACTTTAACTCAAATAACAGTTCATAGTTATTATATTGCGAATTATTCTCTCCATGCTTAGAAATTTGGGTAAACGAGTTCTGATTTTCCTTGATGCTAAACGGCGTTTGGGCTTTGCATGCAGGGTTAAATTTTCGTGGTCGCCATCTATCATACAAGAGAGCACACAAACTATGAAGACGTATACCTGAGGTGCAGGCACATCATACCAATGTGCCCAGGATAAAACTGGAATTTAAGCTTATATCATCAGGCGCTGGTGATTGCATTGCAAAGAGATAACAATGGTCAGAAGTAGACAGCGAAGAGAGAAGAGTCTGAACAGTGAACAGCGCGTACGTGACCCCGAAATGGTGCTTCTAGTTAATTCGCCATCAATGTTTACAGTTGTCCCCCCCCCCCCCCCCCCGCTTTTTTTTTGTTTACAAGCAAGGAGACATATTTTCTCATGCCACGTACAGTCTGTTTCACACTTGGGGGAAATCTCGGAGCGCATTGCATCGCGATGCGGCGAGCGCTGGAGTCGGGTGCCGGAAGCAGCTCGCGCAGGCGCAGACGCTCGAGGCGCGTTATCTTGAACCGCGTCGACTGCTCGACGCGGCTGGCCTCTAACCGTGTCGACAGCTCTACGCAAGATAACGCGCCTCGAGCGTCTGCGCCTGCGCGAGCTGCTTCCGCCACCCGACTCCAGCGCTCGCCGCATCGCGATGCAATGCGCTCCGAGATTTCCCCTAGATGTGAAACAGACTGTACATTGCTTTACTATTGGACCGTGAGTATTCTTCAACGGGTTATCACTGTTATAAAGTTATTTCTGTCCACAAGACGAGGCTACTGCATGAGGAATTTCTTGAATACGCAATGGTCAACGTCTCCACGATGAGCGCAAAGAGCGGCGAACTAGCGCTGGCTCTGCAGTGACGGCGCATCACGGGTATACAGGCTAACCTTCCCCGGTAGCCTCTGGTGGCCTTGCGCTGCTAACCTACCTTGAGGCATCGTCCTGTCAAAGTGCTTCCACGACTGTGACCGAGAAACTCACCGCTACGACGACAGGCTCATGAAGGTCGCGATTGTTGGCCCCGAGCACACGATTCACATCTTTTCACCTTAAGCCCCGCAGGCTTGCCGGAGCGCAGGCTTGCCGGAGAAGGACGCATTCTCGAAGATGCTCGACAAGGAGGCCCAAGAGGTGCCTGACGAAGCACTCATCATCCTCGATGGCGACCTCAATGGCCATGTCGGGGAGACAGCGGACGGAAATCGCAGCCACGGCGGCAAGGACTATGACCTACGCAACAACGGCGGCGACCGCGTGCTCGATTTCGCTGATGCCCACGACCTCGTGATCACCAACGGGTGGTTTTGGGAGCCGCACTCACATCTTGTGACCTATTACTGTGACGGCATGAAATCGCAGATCGATCCACTACATCTTCGTGCGTTGGCGTTACCTAAATATTGTCACCGAGGTAAGGTCCGTGACGACGAAGCGTAGGGTCATCATTACGACCTTCCTCGTCCGGCCGCCCGGAACGACGCGCGAGGACGAACGGGTCATGCCCGCATCAAATGGTGGCAGACGCGGGAGAGGGAGACGCAGATTATTCTGTGAATTTGCCTGTCGGACGTGAAGAGCGTACAGCAAACATGGCGGGAGGCGGAAAAGGCAATCCACCAGTTGATCCAGGCCCGGGCCTGGGACCCCCTTCATTAAGCGCAACGCGTGGCTGTGGACGTAATACGTTGAGGCAAAGGTCCGCGAAAATAGAAGGCTCTACCACGCCTTCCTCAGCAACAAGACTTGAGCAAACTTGCAGTTCTATGCGAAGTCAGGAGAGCGGCGACAAAAGCCGTTGCCGGAAAGAAGACGGCCCACTACGCCGAGGTCTACGAGGAGCTGGACACGCGAGAGGATGAACGGCATGTCTGCCGCCTCGTCAAACGTTGGCATCTACGAACGCAGGACAACGAATTGTTCCACTGCATCCCCGATGAATTCGGTCAGATAATCGCTGACAAGAGAGCCACTGAGGAGTGATGGGGGCACACTTCAAGAAGAGCTAGAGTGAAGAGTTCCTGCACTCACCCATCCACACCAGTCTCCTCCAGTCCCCGGCCCATTACGCTCATCGCCACCAAAGAGGCCACTGAGGTTCTAAAGAGGATGAAGCTCGGTGATGCAGCAGGACCTGGCAACATTGTAGCAGAGCTCTGGAGCGCCAGTATCTGTAACCCCTCTCCTTGATCACCAGGTTCTTCAACCACATTGTCGAAGAGAGAAAAATGCTCGCCGACTGGAAGAAAAGCACAGCGGTGCCCATCTTGATGTGACGGGTAGCCCAGCCGACCACGCCAAATGCAGGCTGATCCACTTACACACATCATGAAAGTGTTCGAAAGCGTGCTCTACAGGTGGATCCGGGACTTCGTCCAGCTGACGGTAAACCAGGCTGGCTTCGTGAAAGGATGCGAAGCGACTGATGCAATTCACGCCGTCCGACGGCTCTCCAAGAAGCACCACGAGAAACAGCGGCCACTCCACGTCACATTCCTTGACCTCGAGAAGGCATTCGGCCGGGTCCCGCACGAGCTGACCTGGTGCGCGCTCCGCCGGCATCAGGTGCCCGATGAGCTCGTCACCTGGTTCGAGCTCCTCTATTCCAAACCAAAGAGTCAAGTTCGAAGCACCGCCGGAGTGTCTAAGCCACTGCGCATCTTTGGTGCGTCCCGCCCAAGTTCCGCCCCCTCGCCGCTGCTATTTGTGCTCGTCATGAACGCCATCACGCGAAATCTCCAACGAACGGCGCCTTACACATTGCTCTAGGCAGATGACGTCCTTCTCGCCGTACACGACAAGGTTGATCTGCAGCTGCTCGTCGAGACCTGGCACAACAGCCTAGCGAAGTACGAACTCAGGTTAAAACTTACGAAGACCGAGCATCTGACGACGGACGCAAGCGAACATCGCACAATCAACATCAGTGGTGTAGACCTGCCTCGCACCGAGCACTTCGAATAACTAGGCTCGTCGACCTCGGCTGACGGCGGCGTGAAGCATGAAACCAACACACGCGTCAACGCTGCCTGACTGGAATGGCGCACTGCGATGGGCATGCTCTGGGACCGCTGCATGAACGATTGCTAGAAGTCAAAGATATTTCGCGCACTCGAGCAACTTGTCGAGCTCTATGGCTTTGAGTGCCGGCCCGCCACCAACGAGATCGAGCGCAGCATTTTCGTCATGGAAAAGAAAATGCTGCGCTGGATCAATGGTACGACTCGCTTCAAACATGTACGAAACGTCATCCACCGGTGCTACGGCGTTGCCCTGATCACCGAGAAGATGCGCGAAGCCTGTCTCTGATATTACGGCCACGTACTCAGGTGAGATGCCGGCTCGCTCACGCGCATCAACTACACCCTCGAAGTACCCGGAAAGCGTCTGAGTGGCTGGGCGAAAAAAGCGTGGGGCAGACCCGCTGCACACCGATCTCGCCGCTGAAAAATTCACCCAGGCAAGGCCCGCGACCGAGAAAAATGGAGACATAGGTCTCAAAAAGCCCACCTCGCAACAGAACGGGAAGCACAAGGAAAAAGATATAGCGTATTACAAATTCACCTTCTGCGCTCTTCTGTTTCATTCGTAACATGGAAAGAAATAAAGTTCACAATTTATTTGCGTATGATCGCCAGTTCGTACAAAGTAAATAGACCGGCTCGTAAATTATGGTGATAAGAGACCATTTATTACAAGGATGTCAAATTTTCATATTTTACAGCCTTTGAAGGCAAAATCAACATTGATATTTGTTCTGGATTCGAGTTACACAGATGGAAATTAATTGTCATGAAAGACAAACTACACGATTTTCGTCATTTTTCTAAAAGTGGCAATTGCAGCCTAAATTTGGCTTAAAATAGTCACTAAATATTGTCTTTCTTTTTGCACGAGCAGGCCTTGCGATCGAAATTTGTACAGCGTTCAAGTAAGCGGAACGCATTCGCTTTTTCTGTAAATTTATTGTAATCATACGCAACGTATAATCTTGTCCAGTGTTTATGCACTGCACAGGTCCCAAGGTAAATATGTTGCAGTGTTTATATTTACGCAATGTACTTTTCACAAGCTACGCCGAAATTCAAACACCTCTTTATGCCAATGCATCTGCAGAGTGAGAAGTCGATGCAATGATGTCACGAAGACGAAGCCATGTTGGATGTTTTTCGCATAAAGAAAGGTGAGAAAAGGCGTATACAGAGAGAAGGGCGACAGAGAGAAGTGCCGTAAGGTTGGCTGTTATTCACCCGTTTCGTTCCTGCATACTCGGCCTCTGCTACAGCACGCACGCACGTACTACGCGACGTGACGCAAGGGCTAATCGTCTCAAAGAGCCAGATGACGTTGACACGAAAGAATTGCCTGATGCTTAAGTATCGGGCTCTACCAAGCTTCGATCCCACCACCGGATAGGTTCCTTTTTCATACTTTCACTGTGTGAGATACTCAGCAAGAGAAGTGTACCTAGCAGCAGCAGCAGCAGCAGCAGCCGGTGAGCAAAATCTGGCAGATTCAGAAGCTCCACTTCTAAAACAGCAGTAGCCGGCTGCCATCTGCTACCGGAATGGGCCAAACGAGTGCCTAATCTTCAGGAAGGACGTGATATAAATTGAAGCAGGGAAGGAAAGATAGTGAACAAATCAATATGGCACATCAAAAATACTATAGTACATCTGCGACGACAATACAGCTTACAGCATGCCGTAGGAACACAGAAAAGGTCATCGCAGGGCACGCTAATTTATCAACGAAAAAAAAAGAAACTGAAGGAAAGAAATCAGAGGACTCGTGACTCACTGCTCAGACCATATAAATGCAGAAAACAATAATAAAACCTTGTAAACGGAAAGCCCAATCAATTGCTCCTATAGTAAAGGGAGGAGAACGCGCTGAACCTCGTCGACCCAGGGCAAGCAGACGATGATAGTCCCTCAAGAGTCCCTATTTCCGATGATAGTCCCTATTTCCATGCGCTGCGCATGGAAATAGGGAGATGCATTGTTCTATCTATCTATCTATCTATCTATCTATCTATCTATCTATCTATCTATCTATCTATCTATCTATCTATCTATCTATCTATCTATCTATCTATCTATCTATACTGCAGTGCTTTCGTGAAAAGGATCAACTTGCACAGTCACGAAGCCCCTTTAAAGCCATAAGGAAAACGTTTAGGCAAATCCATCATTCCCGTCTGGCTGAACTGCCCTGCTTGCAGCTCCCGTAGGCACTAGTACCACAGTTCCCTTTAGTAATTATTGTATGAAACTATATCATTAAATGTGATTGAATGATTGAATTACTCTGCTGTACGGTGAGACATGCTTAAATAGCATACAGGTGCATCATTCTGATCGAGTTATCGCATGATGCAAGACAGGCCTATAGTATCCGAATTCTTTTTATTTCATTGCTTGTTCTATACCGAAAGAGTCCAGTCTAATTAGATTGCGAGCGCGAGGTGAATAATTTTGTAAATGCACGCGAGAATCATCGATTACTCTGTAATTTACGGCGAGATATGTATACGCCAATAGAGGACGGACTTGACCCGCAAGTTTAGATTCCGACTACACCAACGACTTTACTCGCTGCTATAATTGGAATTTGAGCTTTGAGCCGACAAAGAGTTCGATTCCTAACCCACAGTTTTGCGAGTTTTGGTTCTTCACATTTACTAAAACGTGATAATATGAAGCCTTTTTTTCTCAAGTGGAGACGCAATCAAAACATAGCTAGCGCAGGGACAAGGGCATGGTGCCTTAAACGTATTTCATTAGGTACAAAAGCAAAAGACAAAAAAAGAAGAAAACGCATGAGCTTTCAGCAGACGTGTATAATGCCGCTGCGCCACCTATAAATGGAGACCCCGGATAAAGGGCAACTTTGGCGTTTTTTTTTTTTTAAGCCTATCAGGCTACTGTCATTTTCAAATGGAATTGAAAGTCCTGTCACCGCTAGGGTGGTTCAGTTTGCTTAGAAACCCATCAATAAAACTCATCACTAATAATAACCAATAAACGAGGTACCGATACCAAAACGGGTGGCTGCTTCCTGTGACGTCACGATGAGTCGATGACACTACCGTAATGTAAACACGCAGAACGCGGGCTAAACACGCAGTACACGTGGTGCTAACGCCAAAAACCGAAGCTGACCATTTCTTCTGACGACACGGGAAGCTTTTCCAGCTCTTTGGAACTTGACAGCGACGATTTCAACCACGACACGAGCCCTGAAGGATAGCCGTTTGCTTTTGACCCATCGCTGCCGCGCCAGGCAGCTGGCGTGCCCAAGCTCAACGCATTGTTCTGTGGCAAGACGAAGAGAAGCACCTGCTATCACGTCTGTCAAAACGATGATTGTCGGCCGTTGTCTCGTAGAAAAAGGAGCCAGCTTTGTCGTTTCTGGGCGAAATGGTGGCGTAGTCTCTGACGTCACAAACACAGGGTGGCCAGTAAAATGCCATACGTTCGCGGGCATTAGTCGGGAGCACGCAACCAAACTTCAAAATTAATTTTCAGGAAAACTAAATGACTTGCATTTGTATCGTTTGGCAGAGCTAATCAGAGTGCAAAAGAGAACGTATATTCAAAATTTATTGAGGTCAGTGGACCTAAAAAAATCGCCGGAGTTGTCAATTAAGAAGACGACAGACGTCGTTTCAGAAACGCACCAAAAGGAAATTCATGATACGGAGGCTTAAGACATATGATGAAATAGGAATGCACATAACAACGTATTATAATTTCAGCTAAAATAAAACGACCGCAAAAGCAGAACAGTTCATTTACCGCTAACGATGCAAGGAGCGATCAGACACACTAAGCATCACTACGGGAAATGTAATGATTTTGAGCACGCCAACCGCCCACGGCATGAATTCTACTTATTGTCCTCTCTACCAGACTGAATGCATGAAATCCTGAACAGTGTTATAATCAGTATAATTTATGATACAAAATTATACAAGCCTGGCGATAAGCTATTTAAGGAAAGATACAGCAGATATACGTAGGACTGTAGAGGTTTTAATCTAGACAGAATTTTCCCTTTTGTTTTATTTATCTATAATAGGATGTGGATGGGCGCCTGAGACTTCCATGCCCAATATTTCGAGTACTTTTCAGCCGCAGAGTATTCCGATGGAAAGGGAATATAGGCGAGAAGATATTTTATTATTTGTAACAGCTCTGTGGCGCACATGTGATTCTCGAACACACTTGCGATGCCATTTGCAAGGAACAGCTTACCTATTGACACTATTTCACAAAGTTAGCAATTATTCGAAAGTTCAGGGTGTACATATGTAAAAGTTATTCCTCTCAATGTTCTGGAGCACCTCGGGTCCTATACAGACTTCGGCACGAGGCCGTACACAACAACCACACTCACATGCTCAGTGTTTTCAAAATGTCAGCGAATCTAAACAACTTCTAGATGCTTACACCAAATTCTACGATGTGCGGGACAAGAGTATTTATTAAAGACAAATCAGGGCACCTGCGAGCGTTGGTGAACAGAACGCAAGAGCTGAGAGGGCAAGAAGCTAGGTAACGAAACGCAGCACAAGTCCCGTGATGGTCCTCGGCAATCGTGGCAAACTGTGACTGCTTTCAAGGAAACGCGTCACGTCAATTAAGTCGCCCAATGTAGCGTCTCGTAGCTCGACAGAGAGATCACTATGAAGTGATGTCGCTGCAGAACTTTTATCAAAGGCGCCGAATTTAGTAAGTTTTCACTTTCGTGCACAAACCTTAGCTACGTACGAGTTTCTATAGTGACAAAAGCAAGTGAGATAGCCATGGAGAGTATTTAAATTATGATAGGCACTTGAAAGCGAGGGAGACATGCAAACGGCCACCCAATGATGAGGAATGAAAACAAAACGATAATAATAAATTCTAGGGTTTTACGTGCCAAAACCACGGTATGATTATGAGCTACGCTGCAGTGGGGAACTACGGATTCATTTCGACCACCTGGGGTCCTTTAACGTGCAACCAATGCACGGTACACGGGCGTTTTTTTTTTATTTAGTCCCCATCGCAATGCGGCCATCCCGTGCCCTTGGGGTCAGCAGTGCAACGCCAAATCCATACGCCATCTCAGTGCTCGCTGTGTGGTTCATAGATTCTATGAATAAAAATAATAATCAATCAATCATTTATTCATCATGCCCAAGAACCACCATGAGGTCTAAATAATGATAATAAGAATAGCCCTAAGGACATACGCGTGGTGTACAGATCCAACGTTATCAATTTGTTATCGCTAAAGAAAGGTAAAAAACGTCTATATTTGCAGAAACCTTCTAATGACAGGTAGAGTACGCAGTGAATGTCCCTTGAGGTAGGTGGAGCGGTTACGAAATGTTTCAAAGTACATGCCTCAAGGGAAGATGCTCATTCCAGGAGAGTTGCACCGGCCGTTGGTCAATCTATGACGTTACAAGACCTCTTATACATTTTATATGTGGTATATTTCCCTAAAGCGGAAATACTTAAATTAAATTTTGGGGTATTACGTGCCAAAACCACGATCTGATTATGAGGCACGCCGTAGTGGGGGACTCCGGAAATTTGGACCACCTGGGATTCTTTAACGTGCACCTAAATGTAAGTACACGGGAGTTTTCGAATTTCGCCCCCATCGAAATTCGGCCGCCGTGGCCGGGATTCGATCCCGCGACCTCGTCCTCAGCAGCCCAGAACCATATAGCCACTGAGCAACCACGGCGGGTAAGCGGAAATACTCTAAAAGAGTCATAGTAACATGGGAGCTCGTAGAACATATATTAAAGCAAATGCGCAATCGATAAGGGCCACATGGCAGTGGCGAAATTCTGCCGATGATCCTGAACAGCTGCCTCGTCTATCGGTTATGACCACGATATACAGTTGGACCCCATAGCAGCTGTGCAGCGCTCTTTGCCTCTCCGGGTAGTTAATACGAGAAAATCAGACGGTCACAACACATGATTGCAGACTGCGGTCCAGGACGGGTTTCACGCTTCGATCTTCCTACTTGGCGCAATCCGGCGCCACTTCACCTCTAATAATCCCTTCCAAGTGCACACATTATGGTTGGAATGCCGTAAATGTTTGGATAAAGCAGCATGAAATAATCCGACATTTATTTTTTTATAGCGTGAATTTACTAAATTTTTTCGTATGCACTCCGTTCCTATGGCCTTGTAGGCGTGGGCAGTCTACTTACAGCTTTCTTTTCGCTGTACGCAAAATGTTCTCTTGTCATTGTTCTTCTATCACCTGACAGCCGCAGCGAGCATGTTCTGGGCATGCAGATAGGATAACCAGGAAGTTCCTACGACTTTTGCTTTTGTTTTTTCCCCTGTGTGTGTGCACTTACGGTACACACTGTCTTACGCGAAAATTTGTACGTAAGTGAGTTTTGCATATACGACCACAGGCTTCTACAAATGTTAGCCATTGTTGCGACGCATTTTTGCCTCTTTCCAGACACTTTGAGGTAGGTAGGTAGGTAGGTAGGTAGGTAGGTAGGTAGGTAGGTAGGTAGGTAGGTAGGTAGTAGGTAAAATGAATAATGAAAGGCAGGGAGGTTAACCTGGACTGAGCCGGGTTGGCTACCCTACACTGGGGGAAGAGAAAAGGGGAGAGAAAGATTAAGAGAAGAATAGAAAGTCCGCTGTGGATATCTGCTCTATCAATGACGATAACTCATTCCGGATCATGGACGGTCACTCAATCCTGTAGTTTTTAAAAATGGCAGCAGCGCTTTTGTGGCCTTTTGTAGCTGCGATATTCGAGGTCATAGTCCCAAGATTGTGTTCAAGTTAATGGTTTTTTATCCAACCGATTTAGAGCTGTGCACAGGTCATGTCTTTCTTTTTCAAATGATGGGCAGTAGCACAGTAGGTGTTATATGGTCTCCTCGACACCGCAGGCATCGCACTCCGTGCTTCAGCCATTCCAATCAAACACGTGTATGCATTGCTGAGTGCTACACCCAAGCGTAAGCGGTACATCATTGTTTCGTCACTTCGCGGAAGTCCAGGCAATAGCCGCAGTTGCATAGATGGGTCGAGAGAAGGCAACTGATGCTGGGTGAGTTCAGGTGTGTGCCACTTCACTGTCATACGGTGAGCTAGCTTGATTAGGTGTTGTGCTGCGTCAGTCCTCGATAAAGGCACAGAAACACGGTTTGCTCCTTCGTGTGCTTTCCTAGAAGCTTTGTCGGCGAGGTCGTTGTCGGAGATACCGCAATGACCCGGCAGCCACTGAAACACGACGTCGTTTCCTTTTGCGATCATATGATGGTGCATTTCCCGGATCTCCAACACGAGTTGTTCACAGGAGCCGCGAAGAAGAGCTGACAAAGACATTTTAGGGACGCCTTTGAGTCACATAATATTGCCCACCGATTAGCTGGCTGATTGTTAATATTGTTGCATGGACGTGTTAGTGAGGAAAACGATGACCGGTGAACGTGCATGCGGTCCCGGGTTGGAAAAGAGGAAGATCTTGACACTGGCTTCATCAACCAGCTGGCCGTTCTTGCACTCACCTTCGTGACCTACAATAAACGACCCCCTTCTTCCGTAAGGGTGACAAACGGTCTCCTTCGCGCGTAACAATATAATCAACGGCACCTCGGAGGGCTACAAGCTCCGAACAGGTCGATGATGTGACGTGAGAAATTTTGTATGTGATGCTTATTGAACGTGATGGTATAACCACTGCGCCGGTGGAGCTGGTCTGAGTGGAAGAGCCATCTGTATATATGTGGACTCGGTCAAAGTAGAAAGTGTGCAAGCAATCTAGAGCTGCTTGCTTCAATACCAAGGTAGGCAGGTCAGTGTTTTTTCTTATTCCTGTAACGGAAAGGCGCACTTCAGTTTCTTTTAAACACCACAACGCTGACGCTGAACGTGTCGAGGGTGTGAAGCCCGATGGTAGGGAGGCACGATGAATGCTGACCACGTTGGAGAATGACGCCTGTGGTCGTCGTTCTGGCAGGCGGGCGAGAGAGCTTGATTTCATCCGTTAAACGTGGCGAATAAGAGCCCCTAAGCGTGTCATGGAAGTAAGTAAGTGAGTACGTACGTACCTACCTACCTACCTACCCACCTAAGTAGTACGTACGTACGTACGTACGTACGGTAGGTAGGTAGGTAGGTAGGTAGGTAGGTAGGTAGGTAGGTAGGTAGGTAGGTAGGTAGGTAGGTAGGTAGGTAGGTAGGTAGGTAGGTAGGTAGGTAGGTAGGTAGGTAGGTAGGTAGGTAGGTAGGTAGGTAGGTAGGTTTATTACCCTACCAAATTATGTTCTTTTTATACAAGCAGTTTCTGAGATGTTCCTATATTTGAACGCAAAATTTCATCTGATCTGTATTCCGCCAATTTGAAATCTTTTGTTTCTCTACTTCTGCCTTTGTATTCTCTTCTTGTAAGTATTTTACGTCCTCTCGTAATCTCTATAGTTATTATGACATTTTTATTATGTTTGTATGTGTGTGTACTGTTTCTCGTGTGTATTTCTTTTTCTGAGTGCGCAAGCACGAAGACCCCCGAGGTTGTTCCTGAGCACATTAATAAATGACCACTGATTCATTTATTTAGTCATTATTATTATTATTATTATTATTATTATTATTATTATTATTATTATTATTATTATTATTATTATTATTATTATTATTATTATTATTAAACAATTAGGTGATAGCTACCCGCTGGAGTTTTTTTTTTCTGTATCCACGCGCTATCGCAAATTATGTGACGTTCACTGGCATCGAAATTGAACTCAAATTTTAATCACTGTGTTACATTCGTTGCAAATGTAGTTTCATTTTATCACTCTTGGACATCGCTATGATCTCTAGAATGCTAATTGTTCAAACTTTTGAAGCAGACAAAGCCTAATTTTCCTTAATTTTCACCGTTACATTATCTTTGAAAGAAGAGCACATGAGAAACTTTTCACGAAAATTGGGCTTGCCGCACTCTGTGAACTCTTCTTGCGTGCGTCTTTCTGTACGCACGAAACCGTAATCCGACGCGAAAGCTTGCATCGCCGGTCAGCTTAAAGGGCAACAGCAATTGTGTAAGCAGCAAAGCTATATATGGCGGCCGAGTCTTAGAGGTAAGGGGAGGAAGGGAGAAGAAATAAAAAATAAGCGGTCTGTGAGCGAGAATCTCGGACGCGCGCTTTCACATACCCACGATGAGGCACCGGGCACGTGGAATCGGTGTAAAGAAAAAGGAGCAAAAATGTAGGCACGTTAACCTGAAAGTATAGCGCATGTGTTCAGGGGCAGCATGAGAGGCATTGTCAAGCGCAATGGCAAAAAAAAAAAAAAAAACGCAGGATAGATACATGCTTGAGAAACCCAGGACCTGAGACACAAACAAGCGCCGTTTTCTCGGCGGTAGTAGAAACAACCAAGCGACTAGCAGCGACCTATCACTTTTGTCGCGAAAAACTTCGCTGCCGTTTACTGAATTCCAGTGCTGAGAGAGCTTTCGCGACGCTCCGGCAACGCGGCATTATTGAACGACCGCGACCGCTCACCCTGCCAATGTCGGTCGGTAGAAAGACCGCCTTTTTTTTTTTCTTCGCATTACTTTTCTTTCGTCTGTGGCGTATGCGCTGGCCCTAGCCTCAACGGAGCCCTTCCTTCCCTTTGGTTCGGACTGAAACAGCGGCCTGCTGCCACAGGACGGCGAACACCTGCTGTGTTGTTCTCTCGTCTGCACCGCCCGGTCTGGTCCCGACTCGCAGCCAGCCCACGCAGCCAGACTTTTTACGTTCGCGGGCGAACCCCTTCCCTTCCCTGGAAGCACAGCGTAATCATTTCCATTCGCGGCCCAGTGCATAGCTTATACTTTCGCTGCCGGCCTCTATTGATAGATTTTACCGCGAGCGCCGGAAAACGACAGACGCGCCTTTCAAGAAAATATAACAGTGGCGCGCTTCGGAAAAAGCGTCCGTGCATAAATAACAAAAAAAAGCGTTGTCTAATTTCTTAACCATCTAAAAATTATTTCTCCGTGATTCAGCGTGCCAGCTTTCTTCAAGATGTCTTCGAGAAGCACTCACCACAGTGGTTGAGTGGCTATGGCGTTCTCCTGCTGAGCACAAGTTCGCGCGTTCGATTCTGACCGGCGGCGACTATACTCCGATAAGGGCGGAATGCAAAAAAAAAATGAGTCTTGGTGCCCATTTGTGGTGAAAATGATCCAGAGCCTCCGGTGCAGCGGGCTCAGATGATTTTTCCACAGGAATTCTGTTGTTCTGGCGGCAAGCAGCAGGAAATCTCCAAGCAATTGGTAGGCCCTTGATTGTTATGGCACTTGAAGTTGCACCGAAGGCGACGGTACGTAGCCATTCTGTGACGACCCCACTGTGCTTACAGGTTCTTGAATGTCCTGATGTAGGAAGCCGCTGAATGGATACAAGCACGTGGGCTCAGTGAGCGGGAACGCTCTGAAATTGTTCTGCATATCAAGGAAATTGTAGTCATACGATTGCAATAAACATGAAGGAAAGGACCCGAGGAACTATAAATGACGTTGATATATAGACGATGAGTAACACGAGAACAACGTGAGAGCAGGAGCCAACGTTTCGACAAGTGGACTTGTCTTCTGCAAGGCGACATATGCTCTCCTCGGCGCAGTATATATAGGTAGGGTTCTTCTAAAGGGGAGAGAAGGTAAGGCGACTTGCACACCAACAGACCAAACGCAAAAATCACCCTGACAACAGTACTTCCCAGGATCGCAAACAAGCACAGGCCACTTATTCAACAATCAGAGACACTCGTAGCTCACGCACTATAGGGACATGTAAGCTCAATGATCTTCCGCTGGACATTGGAAACCAACACGAAAACGTCGATGTCATCCACCACGTTGAAATACACCAGGACCCAGGCATTCTGCTCACCCGGGACGGACTGCACCCCAATTTTTATGGCATCAAAGTAATTGCTAACAACATCCAGTACAGGCTCAGGAACTCATTTAAACCGACGCAGCCAACAACACCAGTAAAACATCCGTCCCAGTTAGATACAACACAGAAACACACACCTGGAACCGTCAACGTCAGCTCGCACGCGCGTTCCACCGAAGCTAGAACCCAAGAAGCATCTACACAAACGGTGGACACGGAACCAACACCACCTGAAGAACACCCGCTCACACGGAAGCCCACAACCACCCGCGAAGCCTTCACGCAAACAGCTACATACACTAATATAAGAAGACAGATACACAGACAGACATCGGTGCACGCCTCGACAAACCAACAAAGAGTAAAAAGACACCACCTAAAGATACCTCACCCCGGAGGTCTGCCCGAGCCAAACAGAAATGACTATCACGCACTACGGATAGCACACACAACACCAAATCTCACTCTTTTCTCCAATCGCGCAAACTCGCCGCCAAACAGACAAATTACAGATTTCACCTAAAAACCTACGCTAGCTGCATAAAACACAGGAAAATCCCAAAAGGTCTTAGAATTAAGGTTAGATGTGCCATTGGCTCTTTACCCTCCAGGCAATTATTGAAGTGGAATACTGTTCTAGAAAATGCGTCGCTCTCTTTAATTGATATTCTCGAAGAACACTGCCGGGAACAATTTTCGATAATTACCAATCAGCTCGACAGCATGAATTTATCTGAACCAGAAAAAAGAGAACTTGAACAATTCGTCGAAACTCGGGAGGAAACCCTACTAGCTAAATACCAACATAAAGGTATTGGAGCGCAGATCCACGTAAGAATACTATGACCCCTACAGCACATAGCTCCACCGATAGTGCTACGAGCGAGCATCCAGAGCACTGCAGCAACGTAGTAGACATATCACAGAGCTTAAATCCCGATGAAGTTAATCTCCTCAAACGTGGTCTAACGTTTTGTCCCACGAACAACGCAGTAAATGAGTATGAACTCCAGAGAGATATAACCGAGTTTTCAAGACGCATGCGCATCAAGGAATTCTTTCTCAATAGGCCCGACGTAGGAAAACATGATAAAGACTCTCTAGACCCCCTAGCACGACACCGGAAGCCGAACAGTGCCCAGTCTTTGATCTATACATAAAACCAATCTCAAAGGAAATTCTAGAGTCAACAAGGCATTGCCGCAAGCGCAAAAATTTGTTCACCACTGAACACAAAATTCTTAAAGAACTCGCGGAAAGAAAGGATATTGTAATAAAACCAGCAGACAAAGGCGGCAGTATCGTAATCTGTCCAATAGAAAAGTACAAAAAAAGAAGCCTTCAAACAACTGAGCAACCACGCCCATTACAGAAAACTCGACTCTAACCCAACTTCGGTTTACAGCAACCTTGTCCAAAGTACAATAGCGCAGCTGCTGTCCCAGGAGCTAATCACCCAGTCTGAATATCGTTTCATGTTGCCCAATAACAAAGAAGCCGGCCGCTTTTATCTCCTTCCTAAAATACATAAGGTTCCCGTAGAAGAAATATTTACAGCTGAAATAACAGGCAGGCCTATAGTATCAAATAACAACACACCCACCGAGTCACTATCTAAATTCTTAAATCACCATCTGTCAAACATCCCAACCACCCTACTATCATTTGTTCAAGATACGCCCCACTTCCTGCGAATTATTGACTCGATGAACGCTAACCAAATTCTCTCCGACCATGCATGCTGTTCTAGTAACTTTAGATGTTTCTGCTCTTTATACTAACATACCCATGCGGGAAGGAATTGAAGCCATGTCGAAGTCCCTCGCAATCAATCATCAAGCGCACGCTCCCGAAGTTTACCTGTCACTTCTAGAGTTAGTTCTTACGCTCAAAAATTTCGAATTCGATTCTATTCATTACCTACAAACTTTCGGCACAAGCATGGGAACACCGTTCGCTCCCACGTGTGCCAACATTTTCATGGCACAGCTTGAAGCAAACCTGATAAAATCATACCCTCTAAAACCTCACACCTACTTGCGTTACATTGACGACATATTCATAATATGGGAACACGGCACAAACGCGCTAACCAACCTAATTAGCCATTTCAACCGCTTTCACCCGAGTATTAAGTTTACTGCTCACCACTCTCCTAGACAGATCAACTTCCTCGACACGACGGTTTACATAGAAAATGGAAAACTGAGAACAACACTCTACCGGAAGCGTACGGATAGCCAGCAGTATTTCGACTACACCAGTCATCACCCACGACATTGCAAGCGAGGAATTTTTGTCGGGCAAGCGAAACGAATAAGAAGAATCTGTAGCGCCGACAACGATTATATCCACCACCTAAATGACCTTAAAGTAACGCTAGCGAAACGAAACCATCCACAAATTCCTCTCGACCAGGCTTATGACGTCGCGTCAAGATTAGAGAGGCAGTCGGCATTAGCTCAGAAACAACCTATACCAAAATCTGATAGATCACCAGCCTTTATAACAAAATATTCTAACGCCCACCCAAACATAAACAACATCCTACGAAAATACCACCGAATATTATCAAGTAACGAGCGTCTGAGAAAAGCGTTCCCGGATGTACCAAGGGCTACCTATCGCCGCAACAGAAAGTTTAAATATATGTTAGTGCATTCAAAAGTCAGCCAACATCATTCCCCCGTTATAAAAGCATGTTCTCGCCTCAGGTGCAAATCCTGCAAGCGCCTTCAAAGTGACCTAAAAATTAAAAGTACCACAAATGGCTACACACACGAAGTGAAAACTAGCTTTACTTGCACTAGCTCCGATGTAATTTATATGCTTGAGTGTTCCTTCTGCAAGAAGCAATATATCGGTGAAACGGGACAATCAATGAACACCAGGCTAAATGGACATCGCGCGAACAGAGCTAAAAAGCTTCCCAATGTCGTCGCCGAGCATTTCAACCAATCAGGTCATAACTTAGACGAACTCTACATACTACAGTCAAATTTTCGTTCTGCGCGAGACAGAAAATATAGAGAATCGTACCTCATTCATAAGTTCAATACATTGCAACCAATAGGCATGAACGTTTCAAAGGGAGCTTTAGAATCTATTCGCTATGCTAAATTGAAAAGCATAGACAACAGCACTTAGTTATTGTTCATTGAGTTGCTTAGTTCTTTTTTTTTGTCATTCGATTGTCAATAGTATTCCAACCTCCCTTTGCTTTCACTCAATCCTTTCGTTCTTTTATCTATGTATCCACGCCCCCCCCCCCCCCCTCCGCTTTACCATTTTTTTTTTTTGTGCACCCGAACACCATTTTTCCGCCGCTACTTTTATTCTCCCTGGCAGACACCATAGTTCAGTGACCTCCAGCGGAGCAGACCCCCGCCTTGTCCAGACCCCTTTCATGAAAAGAGGAACCTGCCATGACACGTTAACCTGCTAACACACGGCGCTGCCTCAAACTCCTCCACCGACTGTCAGTAGTGCATTATATTTCTTTTCAATTCTACACCCTCGCCGCTAACACACTCTCGCTCGTTACCTCACCCACCTGCCTTACCTTCTCTCCCCTTTAGAAGAACCCTACCTATATATACTGTGCCGAGGAGAGCATATGTCGCCTTGAAGAAGACAAGTCCACTCGTCGAAACGTTGGCTCCTGCTCTCACCTTGTTCTCGTGTTACTCATCGTCTTGAATCGCCATCTCCCGCATTCCCCTTGTTTTCCGTTGATATATAGAGACATTGGTTGGGCCTAGTTGGTCTGTCATGCGAGGAAGAGTACGCGGCTGGAACTAAAAGATATACATAAGGCGACAACGTAATTTGTACCTGGAGCCACCGGCAACAGAGCTGTCGCACTACACCCAGACGGTATGTGTCTTTTTTTAAATGTATGATATTTAGGAGATTTGGCACCTTTGGATGACGCTGGGTACTCTTTTTCACATACAGCAAATATATACTAAATATGAAATGACGAGCCGGCACTGAAGAAAAGGAAGGTATTTGTCCTACTGTGGTTAATTAAATTACGCGCGTGCATGCATGCCTGTGTGTGTGTGTGGGGGGGGGGGGGGGGTGCGTGCGTGTGTATGCGGGTGTGTGTGTATGTGTGCGCGTGTGTGTGTTACAGCACAAAAATTACACTTGCACAATGGCAAGCGTAATCTTTTTCCTTCTGTTCAGCAAGCAACTTCAGTTTCATGTACCGTATCATGCTGCAAAATTTAAGCCCCACACCTGAGGAAGCCTTAGGTACGAATCTGTAAAGAGCACAAATATTATTTCGTGGACCAAATGTTCGTCAACGGCAATGGTTCCTGAACAGTTCTAGGAGGTAAGGGAATAGGAATTAAATAGGAGAGGAGCTGAAAGGAAGGTGCTAAGCAAGGACGTAGAATGAGGAAGGCAGTGACTAAGAGAGGGATAAATTCACAACGAATGAAGCGGCCAAACCCAAGTGGATGAGTCACCCCACTGTGGCACACACTGATGCGAACATATTGCGCCATACCCAATGGGGAGGTTCTTGCGGAAGCGGAGCTTTCGAAAGTTATTCCTATCCTGAAGCCACGGAAGCAGCCAACAATTTACGCCTCCTTCAGACCCATATCTCGGCTTAGTTGCGTGGGGAAGTTATTGGAAAAAAAGTTATTCGTAATTTCGTTCCTGGAAACCAGGAAAGTTTGGCAGGAGGAAATCAAAATAGGTGCGAAATGAATAATGCAATTGCGTTGGTATCATCAATTGAAGAATCAGTGTTTGAACATTAAGGCAGCTTATGACTCCGTGAATCATACAGCAATACTTGACGCTTTGGAAGCTCTTGGTATTGGAGGACGGCTTTACACATGGATTGCGGATTATCTTCAAGGACGCCAACTTTTCATGTGTACTCCGCGTGGCCCCACGGCCTTTTCTGCTGTGGACAACGGAGTACCACAAGGAGCTTTGTTAAGCCCGGTATTATTTAATTTAACTCTCATCCATCTGAGAACAAACCTGTGCCGTGGCGTCAGCATCACACTGTATGTGGTCGGCATTTGTATTTGGAGCGCGTCGCGTTCCCACAGTACCACCGAACAACGGCTACAGAGAGCGCTGACAAATATATAGGCATATACCTAAGTTCAAGTGGTCTAAAACTGTCCCCCGACAAAAGCGTTGCTATGGCTTTCACGCGGAGGCGTATAGCGAAATAGCCACTAGTGCTGGGTGGTAGCATCCATCTATACGTCCAGACACGAAAGTTCCTTGGTGGGATGATCGACAGCAATCTCACATGGTCGCCTCAAGCGAAAAAAAACTTAGAAAATTTCCGCAGCGCCGCATGTATTCTGCTTCTTAGCCGGGTCACAGTGGGGCAGCAACTACCGATCAATGGCGCTCCTCCATAAAGCCTACGTTGACAGAACAATCCGCTACTACCTCTAGATCATGCACAAATTGTCTTCTTCAAGCAAGAGAAAACTTGAGGCAGCACGAAACAACTGTCTTCGGGTATGTCCTGGCCTTCCGAAGGGATCGTCCCACTTGGGAAGAGTAGCAGAAGCTGGATCCCTGCCTCTCGAAGTGCTGTCTTCGCAGAAGACACTTTGGTTTCATCTCACACATGTCCATCATACTAAGACCGACTTTTTCAAGAATATTTCTAGAACTAGTGCTTTGTCTAGCTTTGGCCAGGTCATCGGAAGCATATATATCTCGATTCCTGCTCCGGTGTCGCAGATTATGCCACAATACATACCACCCTGCACACTGTCACCACTGGGAACAGTGCCATATATCTCTGAAATTAATGCAAAAAAAAAAAGAAAATGCCAAAACAGGAACCCATCAGACTGCTCTGGAAAATATGCACAAAAAAAGCAGCTGCTACAGTCATTTTCACGGATTTGCTATATAACACTTCGTGCGGATATTTTGTACCCTCTACAGGACAACGATTCTCATTTCGTCTTGAGCGAGCGACATCAGGTACGTCAGCTGAAGTATAAGGCAATAAGGAGGCCCTTATGTATGTATTTCGACAGCCGCCGCCGAGGAGCTGGGGAATATCCGCGGATTCGAAAGCAACCATACAAAGTATGCGGAAGAGGCACAAGCGATGCAACAACCAACCTGCAGCCTATATTATTACATAACTTCACCCCAAGGACAACATTACTGGGCATTGCATCACCTTCCCGTAGATATCTGGTCATTCGGCCGGTATTTCTGGAAACGAAAAAGTGGATGAAGCTGCCCGAAAAGGACTTGAATAGAGAAATTTTAGAGAAGCTCACGCTTCGAACATGGCAGAAAATTATGCCTAATAAGAATAAGATCGCCTCTGGAATCTGCTGCTTCTCCAGGATAACTTTTAATGAGTAAGCATGCTTTGGCGAGTACCCCAGCAAAATGTGTCCGTCCCGTGACGCCTTATATCTGCCGAATAAATGCATAATTGGTCATATAATAGTGCAATAGTAGATAGTAATAGTTAGATAGTAGTAGTCAAGGTCGCAAGAAAAAAGTAAAATAAAGAAGTTAACACATTAACAAGTAATCGATATAATAATGTATTAGTAGGTGATCGGTAGAGTTAAAAAAAACTGGTTAGTCGCCGTCATCGCGTCAAGGTCGTAAAAGAGGAAAAGAAAAAAAAAGAAAAAAAAGCTGTGGTGTGGCAAAAAAACTGTTGTGACGGCGTTTCGGCTTAATTGATGCGCCATATCTGCAAAATAAACGCATAATTGGTCAAGTTACCACATGTGATCATTATAATAGTGTAATAGTAGATCATTGGTAGCGATTGGTAGACATGCATAAGCTAATTAAATAAGTAAACAAAAGCGAAGTAGCAGCCGAGTCAAAGAATGCTTACGTATTAGTAGAGAATTCTCAGAATTTCCTGTCGATTTTTTGCGATCGACTGACACCATAGTAAGATCAAGAATTGCCGGACGACTTCCTCGCCACTTAGAGACATTGTACTATTGGCTTCTACTAAATGTAGCATTCGCTAACAATTATCTTTATTGCATAGGCCGTACCACTGACTCCTACTGTGATAACTGTGACCGCTTAGAGACAGTAGAGCACATATTACTTGCATGCCCCGCGTACCGTAACGAAAGACGCTCTTTTGAGCGCCAAATGGACATTATTTGTCACGATCCGCTAACGTTACCAAGTATCTTAGTTCCAATGTCCGGTCCTTCAACAGAGCGACGGGGATTGAATGTATTATTAAAATACCTATCAGAAATTGGCCTTCTCGAAAAGCTTTCAAGATTCACTTTATGACATAAAAAATATGAATTCATCCATCATTTCACATGTAAATATGATTATCATGTTCACTCGCGCATTTCATATTTAACTTTATTCTCCTTTTCCCCCCATTCTTATCGGGAATATCTTCATTTCCTTCAACCTCCCTATAAAGAGTAGCATGTCAGTGGTTCGATACGCGCCGGCAAAAGTCTATCTTTTCTGAAAGAGAGCTTCTCTTCCTCTTCCAGTTTCATTCTACTTTTTTCCATAAAAGGGGACCTCCTGTCAGAAAATGTAAAATATACAAATAAAATGTTGCAATAAAGAAACATCAGTGTGATTGTATTCATTGAGGGGAACAATGAAAAAATATTTAACACAACAGGAATAACAGTGAAATCGAGCACAATAAAGCGTAAAACACTGTTTATAAACTAAAAAAGAGAGAAATGAAGATAACTAACTGGAGAAAATATGAATCATATTGTGTGCGTCATCTAATCAGTTCACCTATTGCAGGAAATGAAACAAATATTCTTACGTCGTGAGCACTATTCGCTTAAATGCCGGTCACTAGACCACAAAACAAGGAAAGAGAAAACAACACAGCCGTACTTTGAGCATCCTCGCTTTGAAGAATACAGTGACATTTCGGTGTGTGTCCTGTTCGCGGGCGCAGTTTTAGTACGAGGGTCGATCAAATTTATTCCAGCGTGTCGCCGTGGGGATCGAAATTGTATTTCCGCATAAACAAAGCGAGCCTCCGGTACTGTTTAGGATATATAAATTATCGGTGCTTATGGAAGCTGTCACATAAACGTTACATATAAGAAAGAGGACGCATTTGTCCTCATAGACTGACGCTAGGTTATACAAATTCATTGTCATTTCCTGCCAGACGCTTTATATTTTTACAGTATTTCTGTGCTCATATGCCCTTGCAAAAAGATGAAAATTTCTCGTATATTTGTCTATAAAAGCTGATACTCAAATGAAGAAGCACGACACTTTTCTCGCAATAAAAATTTGCGCGAAGGTTCAAAACGACTCGTCCATTCAGTATGATAGCATATATGGTTAATCATACTTGGGCAAACAATAGGCTAAAAGACCACAATCCCTTGCCATGATTCTAATGAATAGTATTCACTCATTTTAAGTTAATATGCTAGCTTGGGTTAGCGTCCGCACCGCGAACAGCTAAACAGAGAAAGACCAGGTCCCTTTATCTCGCCGTCTTCTACCATCCTCTTGACGGACCATTTCTGTTGCGTTGTTCGGTGTATATCATTTTGCATATTGCACGCATCAATGACCACGTCACAACTATCACGGGGCTATTGTATTTCTTTTTCACGTATGCAAATGTCTGCACCTTTTAGCATGCGTTCCTGGGTGACAAAACGAAATTGGAGTTCTGTGTCGGCATTGTGAGAGTATTTGACCTGTATGGGTGAGAATGGATGCTTTTCGACTGGAACTCCATAGCATGGTTTGAAGATAGAAGATAATTAAGGAAATAATATGTTTTATTCAAGGCATCAAGCCCCCATGTTCGTTTGCTTAAAATATCCACATAAACATAATGAACGAGAAGCAGGGGAACCGAGGGGCCAGATTTTTGGTAGTTTTTAGTGAGGAATATGTAATTTTTTCAGATTATAGTTTTCTAGAAGAGAAATCATCAATGTTAAGGCATGGTAGCATTTACAAACATAAATATTGATGCGTATCATGTTTAGAAAGATAACGTGTTATTTTTTTATTTCAAAATACGCAACAGCGTTTTCCAGAACAATTTTCAAGGGTGCAGTGGAAGTGCGCATTAATTTTTTCGTTCTTTTATTATTGTTTTGACAAAAGTGAATCTATGCTAAAATTTATTTAGTGGGCAAAAAGTGGTTTTATGCTGTCGACCAGGTGCAACGTTTCCAGCCTTCGAGGTTTTGGCTGGCCAGCTGTTTGCACTGTTGTGCTGACCGAAAAATTAAGGCATATTTTTGTAATCGCCATGAAGTAGAAGTTTAGAATGGTGAGCATCAAAAGAAAAAATATATTCTGCAGAGAGTTGTATCTTGGCATCTACGGTGTTGTCGCAGCTGGCAACAAGAAAACGCCAGTGACAAGAATATGGGGATTGCCGACAATCAACCCCCCCCCCCCCCCCCCCATCGTACCTAATATTAGAAAATAATACAGTAGGACGACGTCCTGTGTCCTCGTAAATTGTTAATACAACGCATGCGAATGACACCTCACAGGACTCGTATCGCTTCAGTCTATGCTTTATTCCACTTTAACACAATGTTCATTGAGAATCTGAGCTGTACCTCTGTGGAGTTAATTATTAAAGAAGACATACGGGAAGAGGGGGGACACATACTAACACGCTGAAGAAGTTTAAATAAAAAGGTACTTCATACTTACACCTACTTCCGGATCACAGTAAATACAGGCGTATTTTTTAAAATGAAATACATCGTACACAAATGCGACGGAAACATATGAAGGATGCTGTCGGAAAATACGTGTTGCACTGTTGAATGCCACACACATACCGAGGAGGAAGACACGCTGTAGCAAACGCGTAAAGGGGAGACTGGAGCGCCAGCCCCTTCTCACTCACTTACTCATAAACTATAATAACTAAAATCCAGCAGACACTTCAGACTGCTTGCGTGTGGGAATGCGACGGCATTATACCGTTTGTAGAACTCGGAACGTTATGAACGCGCTCATTGTCTACACTCATGACGGGGCGCCACCTCCTCCGCATTGTCTGCGCCCTCACGTGCCCACCGTCACGTGCGCACATTTAGTCAGCGAGATGGTTGCGACGTGACGTGTGTAATCACGAACGCACTAGGCACACCCAGGAGAGTGGAGCCGCCGTGGCGTGGGGCTCGTCTCGTACCCGGAGGCTCAGGTTCGATTCCCACTCTTACCAAAAGGTACCAAATTTTCTTTTCGAAGCTTCTGTTACAGGGACGTCCCTGAGAAATGTCACGTCAGTCCGAGCATTTTTTGACCTGTTCTTAGTCTTTGCAGCGTCGGCCATTTTTAATACCATCCTTCGGTCACGCCGACGGATTTTCACGTAATGGGGCACATAATGCTTTTGCATTAATAACCATAAAGAAATCACAATTCGCGTCTTGTGTTTCCATTTTCAGTGCTGTATTGTTTGCTCATCTTACACTTTATTTTCTTGTGTGCTCTTCTAAGGAATGGCAGCAAACCGCACCCTCCCGTCTGGTCAACTTCCTGCGTTCCAGTCTTATGCTCGCTCTCCCTCTCTCGTAAATGCCATGGTGCTAAAAATAGGACACGGGCACGTGTTAGCCCTTAATCTAGCTTACCGCAAATAAGAGATAAGCTCTCCGGATGGGCGCTGGCTTGTTTCACAAGCCAGATGCTGTCATCGTCGATTGCAGTGATCTGGCGCAAAGGCAGACCACTATGAATGACCGCCTGTCGTGATACGCCATCGGTGCGTCGGCACCACCATTCTTCGCATGGAGGGCATGCAGCTGTACAGATTGTGTCCGGCGCGGAATTAGTAGCAAGCTCTGATAACCGTTCTTTAATTACGCGCTCATAAATAGTGTGTAATGATGTTTTTATTTGACGACTGCAGCTTTGAACTCTGCATCATCATCAAAAAAGCTTGCGTTTCCTAAATACCTGTAAATGAAATAGAATATAACAAGTTGGCTGCAGCATCCTTTGGTTTTGTTATAAGCAAGAGCGCTATTTAGCTTCAACAATTCTACAGCTGTAACCGAACATTATCAGTCAACTTCAAATGAACCTGTGTTTTGGAATTCTACTTCTGTTACGAATGAAAACGATTGTCAAGAATACAAACCTGAACCCCAATACAGTTTCAAAGTCTGGTTTCTTTCTTTTTTTCAATCTGGAATTAGAAAACACTGATTTAAAATAACAGCAATGTCATTCTATTCCTTCCTGTCCGAATACATTTTTTTTGTCGTTTCGAGGATACCCCACGCACCTTTCAAGACGGGTGCGTTAATTAGGGAGCGTGCATCTATTTCCCCCGTACTGAAAATGCGAAAATTTTTGCCAAGATGTCAGAATCCTGTGTTAGAAGGCGTGAATTTGAAAGCATGCAGAGAAGAGTGCTGGCGCTTCGGTCATCCGACTGCTTGCGTCATAACTGCGTTGGCAGATCATTACAACAGTGGAAGCTCCATTCGTAGTATACCCTGAATAATAGTACTATCACAAATAAATAAACTCATTTATTACAGACGCTCCTCTGAAGCCACAACTTCGGAAAAGAACATTTGGCATGCATCTTCTTTGTCGCATGACACGAAAAAACTACGTCTCTCAAGAACAAGTGATTTTAGAAATGTTAATACTAAATGTCTTAAGTCCACTAAAACCAACTCTTCTGACCTCGGTCCAGCTATACGTAAGGCACAGTGACGTGGGTGATCGCTGCTAACGACAATCCTAATACATAATAATGATCTAGCGCTTATAAAACAGAGTAACGAGAAGGAGAAACAAAACTGTTACGCAGACGGCACAGAAGAGCGACATTTAAGCCGCGATTCTGTATCATCCATCGAAATTGTTTTGCTGACTGTCAATTTCGAGAGACTTCTTTGGCTAGACGCCTGTAGAGGCTTTTCTGTTTACTTCCGTCGTTACTGGGCAACCGCATCGTCGATCAAACCTAACCCGCACGACCGTGTCACGTCACTCAGCTCGCGCCTCTGGCAGGAACCTCATTCATCTGAGCGGCCAGGGTGCACTCGTACAGCGGCGCCCCGCTGAATTGGGTTCGGGAGGTGGACTTCCTTCTTGCGCGCTATTTCGTTTTCACCCTGAAGTAGAAGTTCCAGCTTTGCCGAGTTTCTCCCTCAGAGCAGATTGCTTTGACCGATTGGGTGCCGAGATCTGAGAAACGACCTCCGCAGCCATTGTTGGTTTTCCCTCTATGCGTCATGTGTGCGGAGCCGAACAAAAAAGACGTGCAGTTGGAAGCAAACGCTGCCGCTAATACTGTGAGCTGAAAGTGGTTTTCCTACTCTAGCACTCATCGTGTAATCGCATCACGGAGCACTGCGCAGTAGATTTAGCTTAGAAAACGAGAACGAATGATATTCGAAATAGTCCGGTTATTTCAGCTCGCTATATTTTTAACCACCACACAGAAAAGCATGTCTGCGGTGCAGCGTTCTCAGGATTTGCTTTATTTTGTACACAGAAAAAAAAGCGATAGAGAAATCTACTTATACAGATGCGTTAAACAAAGGCATACCAGTTACAAAAAAAGAAAAAGAAACAAAATATATTGCAGAAAAATAAGTCACATATATCTCTGTTATTATTTTAGCATATACAATGATAAAATTCTAGTTTCATCAAAGTTGTCTTCCCAACAAGTCACGTATCAGACAAAATAAAAATGTTTACCGAGCCAGCCACTCTGATGTGATCAGGCGTATTCGCGGATAGTACACTGGTATTTCGCCGACGATTCCGTACAGTTCAGAGGCCCGCCGTCAGCGTACGTGATGTGACTAGATACGATATAACAGGCGATCATAGAGCCCGAATTGCTCTAGAAACAAACAGATTTCAAATTTGACCAGCCAGCTTAACATTTGACAGATCATTTGAAATGTAAACTCTAGTTTCAAACTATAATCACTTTTCACTTTAGTTACTATGGTGCGTTTCCTTCAATTATATAGGCGAGCGCAGATACTAAGGACTGGAGAGTGTTATGGTTGAGTACAAGTCTAGCAGTGCGACCTACGCAGCCAACGGAAAAGAAGGGTCACCCGGTGGAATGCAATAAGCATTACTCTATTGCAGATTGATGCTTAGCCCAGATACAGTGAGCCGGATTTAACGATTGGATTTTGAGTTATGGGAATATCGTCTTCAGTGGATTAAGCTATGTTTGTTTTCATCCAATATATATTATTGTCAACCTCCACAGTTGGTGTTAGTGAGCTTGAAACTGGGGCCTAATTCAGAAAAGTTTTCATTCGTAAGAACTCTTCACCATTGGCTCTCCGTGTTCGGTAACATTGCCACAGGCATCACAGTAACTTTAAGATGGCTACCACACGCATACCTATGACTGTACTGGTTTGCAACTGTTCCTCTGGTCCCTGTCTCGAAGAGTACCTTTTTCAACGAAGCTCCAACTACAATGCAAGAGCCCCTACCGCGCTTTGCGCCAGGTCACCAACGTCCCCTATGAGAATTGAACCGGTCAATTCTATGGTGCCGCCTACGTGGCAGCAAAATAATATCATTCACATCGGTCTACTAAATACGTATAACTGATGGTGTCAGGATTCTGGCACTATTAGTATCAGGATGTGTTAGGTGTTTTTTTTATTGATATGATATAAGGAGATGTTGACGCACAAATAAGGCGCCGGCTACTCCTTAGCTCTTGCATGGGTCTAACCTACAACGTACAGGGTTCAACATACAAGAATACATGTCAAATAACCTTCTCCTACAAGCAACGTTTGCACAGCAACACGACAACGTAAAAAAAGACAAAAAAACATTGTATATACAATGAAGAAGTTCAATCACTCCACGGCACTGCAGAAGAAAGTCTCAAGAATACAAATAATAATGGTACCTTACAATACAGTCCCTAATCAGCGGGTGGTGCACACATCGTGTAAATCAGTATCACATATAGTCAGAACAGAATAATAAACATAACATAATCCACAAACACATATACATATACAGCGACATTCAAATAAAAGGAACATTATAAGCGTTCGCCACTTTAATAAAACTCGCGGTGCGACGCTTCATTCAAAATGTTTCTCTATTGTGAATTACAGTATCGTCAAGTGCGCAGAACTACTTAATGACGTTACATTTAGAATTCTGCGAGAGTTAACAAGAGTACATATACCTTTTTTTACATAACGTCACCAAGCTCCAGTAAAAATTCAACAAGACGCATTCAGAAAACATACAATCACGACTCTCATCTAATTGATGCTATCAACGATTCATTTTCATTATTTTATCACCATTGTCGATCCGTGCTGGGAACTACGAGGTTGTCTTTGAGGCAAGATAGCTTGCGTTGTTGTGCACGCTAAAGAACCCCAGGTGGTTAAAATTAATCCGGAGCCCTCCACTACGGCGTGCCTCATAATCAGAACTGGTTTTGGCACGTAAAACCCCAGAAAGAAGAAGAAGCAACTGCGTGGGCTTGTGCTCAGTGTCGGGTACTCTTTTTTTATTTTTTTCAATCGCATAGTTTGCCACGTGGCATATTATTTAAACAAACGCGGGCAATTCATCTTCGTGAAGAAGTTGCATGAGTGGCCTGTGGAACTTATCGTCCAAAATTAACTATTCGTAATCTGTGGGCTCGTCTGTCCACATCACGGCACCTCTAAGCACTTTTTCTTCTGCGCTCTTTCTCCCAGGACAGAGCCACCGCAAATGTCAAGCATTCGCTCATCCGGGGGTAAAGCACTTCGGGGACTTCACAAGAGCTTCAGGTGCTGGGCCTCAGATGCAGGTTACAGAAGGGGTAATGGCCTCCCCAGCCCGAAGTCCCTGGAGAGAGACTTCCTCCACCCGAGTTGAATTACGAGGAAGGGAGCAGACACATGAGAAGATTATAGCACGTGTGCCTCTCGGAAAAGAGATTGTCGGACGACGAAGATGGAACGAGGTGTCCGAAGAATAGGAAGAAGGTGGGACGTGAGGTGAAGAAGAAGGGTGGGTGGTCTTGTCGGCTATATTATTATAGGGGTTGTGACCATGAGCCTGCACCCAATGGACTTTGGTTATGAAATGCAATGGCAAGTGCAGTCTATAAATCTCTTGATATAAAGACGTTTTTAAAGCTTGTTTTAACTGATTGACAGGGTTTAGCAGGTCGGTATAGATCTCGACAACGTCAACGTTTGTCAACTAGAGAACAACTATGGCCCGCCGTGGTTGCGCAGTGGCTATGGTGTTGGGCTGCTGAGTACGAAGTCGCGGGATCGAATCCTGGCCACGGCGGCCGCATTTCGATGGGGGCGAAATGCGAAAATACCCGTGTACTTAGATTTAGGCGCACGTTAAAGAAACCCAGGTGGTCAAAATTTCCAGAGTCCCCCACTACGGCGTGCCTCATAATCAGATCGTGGTTTTAGCACGTAAAACCGCATAATTTTTTTAGAGAACAACTATGATCGAATCGTGGATTAAAAGTGCGGTTGTTTTAGCTGTCTAGCTTCCTCGCACTGAATGACAACTTCTGTAATTATACTCAGTTGCGCATCTTATCAAGATCAAAACACCCGCCATGGTAGCTCAGTGGCTGTGGTGTTGAGCTGCTGAGCATAAAGTCCCGGGTTCGACCCGAGCACCGGCGGCCTCATTCCGATAGAAGGCGGTGTGCAAAAGCGCTCGTCTACTGTGCATTGGGCGCTCTTAAAATACTCCATGTGGTCAAAACTATTCCGGAATCCCTCACTATACGGCGTGCCTCAAAATCAGATGGGGGTTTTCGCACATAAAGCCTCTGAATTAATTTAAACCAACTTAATGAGAATTAAACGATGCAAAACCACAAGTATTTCATGATGTGTACTTCACATGAGAAACTAAAATTTTCGGCAGGATCAAGTTTGGAAAGCAGCAAGCACAGAAAGTAATCACTGAAAAGTTCGCAGACGTCAATAGAATTCACTCTCAGGTTATTACCTAGGAATTTCATCACCTGAGATGACATTCCTCTATCCCTATTTTTTAAAGCGAAGTTTCTTTGCCTCTTCATTCGACTTTTCCACTGCTGCTGTCTAGCACGCCTCGTAGGGAGGTGGTTCAAAGCGTGTAAATACATGGCAGGAGCACGGCAGAGAGGAAACGTGACGCGACAAACTCGTTTGGGCCTTTACATCGCGTAGTCACGATGCCCTCTGGAGCTCCCTCTTGACTGCTGTGGTTATATGTGCGCCCCGAAAAAGCATTGCAGAATCTGCAGCGCTTACCTTTGTACTAACGCGCAACAGTTCAGAGAGGAGGTAGGTGGAATGATAGAGAGGAGGTAGGGAGAGGTGGCAGAGGATGGGTAGAACCGACGCATTCACGAAACGAGAGAATAACAGCGTTGCCACTGTTCGCTCGCACCTAGCATATTTGAGGGGGGGGGGGGGGGGGAGAGAGAAAAAGGGCCGCGTAAGAAGGCCAGAAAACGCTACTACTACACGCACCAGCGGTTGCCAACAAACTGGATAAGTTTAAGTTCAAGGTAGGGTACAGTACGTTTCTGCAATTTCTAAAAAATAAACACCGTGTAAATTTGTCAAGCGCATAATTGACGTAAGGAGTGCCGACGCAATGCCCCATTAAAGCACCGTATCGTCTTGGCGACACTACGGAAGCGGTTGCATGTCAAATCAACACCTCTGTGCCTCCCGCGGTAGCTTTGCGGCTATGGCGTTGGTCGAGATCGCGGGTTCGATCCCGACCACGGCAGCCGCATTACGACGGAGGAGAAAAACAAAAGCGCTTGTGTACTTAGCTTTAGTACACGTTAAAGAACTCCAGGGGGCCAAACTTAATCCGGAGTCCACCATTACGGCGTGCTTCATAATCATATTGCGGCTGCGGCACGTAAAGCTCAATAATTCAATTAATGTTTAACACTTATGCCACGATGCGTTCTGCCGTGTGAGGCAATGACAATGCTAACCTTCTCGGAGACCTCACTGTGTGTATCAGTCTACTGTGCAGACAAATCGCAGTCGTGCAATGCAAGGTGGCGTTTAAAGGGACACTAAAGAGAAACCGGAAGTAGAGCTTTAATGGTAGATTATCTTCAATCGCAGTCATACCAATCTTACGGCAAACAGATGTTGCGAGAAAATAGCGAGAAAATGAAGGATAGGTGCTGACGCCCCTTAGAATTTCCCGCACTACATGTTCGTGACGTCGGAGATTACAAACGCGGACCGGGCGCCGTTGGTCGAGAGTGGTCGATAGAGCTGTTAATAAAACGCAAAATGAAATACACCTTAAACGTACATAAACAGCAACTGCCAACTTTTTAAACAGTTTCAAGCGAGGAAGTACAAGTTTAGCGGAAAATTAAATGAGAAAAAATGGCATGGCGATACATCCGGTCGTGATAGTTTCGTAGTTTCGTTTTTGGTCCATGCATCATCGCGCACGCCTGTTCCACTCTACAGTGTTTGGTTGCGTGTTGCGTGGCTCGAAAAACGGTGACTTCGCGGGAAACAGCCAGAAAATACATCGTGTGTGTAGTGTTGAGGGCTGTATAAATGGCCCAAGGCGCTTGCTCAGGGGCAGTGGCAGTGTTGACTCGATTGTGTCCTTTCATGTGGTGCTGCGCGGTGAGCCCCGGCTCCCCGGCGTTCGCAATGGCTCAGTGCTCTGCCGATGATGAAACGGCGAAAGAGCCAGAGAAACCGATGGTCTGCTCTCTGCATTTCTCGCCCTCGGAATATGTGTGTAAGATAAATAAATAACCTTGCCCTCGGAAAGTATCTTGGCGTGCCCCAGAGGCCAGTCCTTTCTCGAGCAGCTTTTCCCTCAATGCGGCCTTCATTAAACCTCCTACCGGTGCCCCTGCAGCAGCAAACTGGCGGCTCGGTGAGTGCTGAATGCCATTAAATAAAGCCACGAAATAACCATACCGAGTACGTGCGCAACTTTCTACGCTTGTTCTGTCGGGAACGTCGTCGCCTGGCGGACCGGACACACGCCTTCCGTCGACGAAAACGAAGCTTTGCTTTCCGCCGGCGAGGCCGGCGGCTCACCGCCATCGCACGCGGAAACATCTACCGCTCGAGCACGGAGGATCATTTCGCGCTCCGTTTCACTGAATATCGCTGAAATGCAGTCCTGCTTCCCTGGCGAGCTCTTCGTTGCAAGGTTTAGCGGCAGCAACGGTATCCATCGCGGCGAACGCAAACGCAGCGGCCATGCAGCCATGATGCAGCCAGCGCCTCGGCCGTTTACGCAAGCGGTGACGTATCATGGCACATTCTTATTTGCTGAGAGCAATGAAATCTGTGACGACACTGCTTCAGCGCCAAATCTGTGGGGAGAGAAATTGAGGAAGAGATATTTGGTCTTAGTTTACGAATTTCTCCGCTAATAACTCATATTTTTGCCCTCAACAAAAACTGCATGCATTCCGGAAGGTCGCTCTTTTATTCCAGCTGAACTTCCCGTTTCTCTTTAGTGTCCCTTTAACATCAACTCCCTACTCTCGTATTGTACTAAATGCTGAACAAATTAAACATTCACCGTAGACATCACCACTAATTATCGTCAATCAAAACAAACAGCGCAGACACCTTCGGTTACATCGATTCCCACAGTGCGGGGGATCCGCATAATATTTTTCTTCCAAATTTCTTTACAGAAGATTTAGCTGGCATCTTTGCTTGGTATGCGCAGTAGTCTTTTTCATTTATGGTAAAAACCAAGCAATTGTCTTAATCAAAGTATTTCCAGTTTAATATATTTGATGTCATCATCTAGCGTTGCTTCACAGCCAGCGGCATCTGCAAACCGGAAATGTGATTTCCTCATGTAATTGTAGTTGATGCTTTCAAGCGTCAAATAGCCCACGTGATCCCAGCATTAATTGGGCATTTCGACATGCGTAATGCGCAAAAATACTTCTTTATATAAATACAATTGGTGTTTCGCGTGAGAAAGTAGCACTTCGCTCATGAGACACAAGTACTATAAAGCCAGAGATTACTCCTCCTTACCGGAGCTTTCCAAACATCCCGTAAAAAAAAAAACATAATTTCACTTTAACTCATTACAAATACGCTTCATCATTTCACTTCCACGATATTTTCACGTTGTAGTAACGGCAGTAACAGTTGTTGCAGATGACTTCGTAGCAGTTGTTAGCTGATGAAAGAACGTCCACCAGATAAAGATAATCAATGTGCGTGTGAAAATATTAATTTTGATTTCTAACCTAAGGCGAAAGCGAAATGAAAGTCAAGCCCTCTAAGGTGTTCCCGTCATGACTGTTTTTTTTTTTTTCTCAGCTGACTTTTCGAGAGTACTCGGCTTCACCTACATCCCTGACGTCTTTTTTTGCATAGTGATTTCACAGTGCCTTAGAGAGATATATTCCGCAGACACCTGATTGGATTAGCCACATGCACGCGAAGTCAAAGGCCATGGCCAAAATTGCAAGGCCACTAGGACAGGCCGGCGCTTCGCACAGCCGGTATAAGTAATGAAAGGTAGAACAACGAAACCATGCTGGGCAGCGCATCGTGCAAGCTTACGGTGCAGGTCGACAGTGACAGACGATTTGATGGGCTGGGTCCCGGTGCCACTGGCCGCGGCGCACGTGACCTCGGTGCGGAAGTGGCTGCGCTCCAGTCGCTGCAGCTCGATCCACGACAGCGTCTTGTCGCCTTGCAGCTGCGTCACCGCGCGGTTCATCGCCGAGTGGCCCACGTGCCACGTGATGGTCGGAGATGGATGGCCTGCGAGCAACGACAGGTGACAGCGTCGTCATTTACTGAACGCTTTCTTGCTGTCCCTACCACCACGAAGAGAAAATGCCTCGACTGCAGGCTTCTGCGCTCCCATTTGCTAGGAATAATCAGATATGAAGGAAGATTGCGTTACATGATACTAGAAGGAATTCGTTGCTGGCCCTCCCTTTCTCTGTGCCTCTATGTAATATAGATCAAGAAAAATCATGCCACCAAGCGCGTGCCGAGCGGCGTCAACAGGAGTGTCCCCTGGCTAACGGAGAGAAATACACACGTGGACCGAGGTACCTTTATCAGGCATTACATCAAAGTGGCACTTCGTATTCGTGTTACGGTGTCTCCTTTTGTTTGTTTCTTAGCCATTCTGCTCCGAAACGGTAGCCACAAACATGGTATTGTAATATCCGTATCTGAATATTTTATGGAGGTGTTTGTTGACAGCGCTCGGAGATAAACGTCCATTTCCAGATTGACCAGCATCGTGTAATTTGGGGTGCGCGAAAGAGGAATGGCGTCCATGTGACCGGTGGCTCTAGCGGTTGGAACCTCTACTGCACACACCGCATGTTATTGTCCTCTATACAGGGTACAGAGACGATCGTACACGAGTGCCCACAGCTCGCGTTGATAGCCTGCTTGTTAAGGAATAACAACCATATGTCATGAAACAGGCGTTTGGCTGGGGCGGAATCTTATAACGGTTACGAAATTGAACCGGTTCGCTCGCCCTCACGTGATTGGTCAGAATTGTGGTTGCGTCAGCGGCCGTCAGAGACAGCGGGGCGGTACCGGAAATTTTGAACACGTCACGCATCTGTCAATCATTTTCAAAGCGAACCATATAAATATGAACTAAACAATAGTTCATATTTATTGAGCAAGAAGAAACATTCCGCAATTCCTCGATTAACTCGTCATATGATGACGTACACTTCAGAGGCGGCACTCTCTCGTTTATTGGTCACGTCCTCCCCGTCTTCCACCTCCGGCTTGGAAGTGGCCTATTTAGTGACGTAAGCGGCGAAGCGAACCGGTTCGCATTCGGAAGCGTTATAAGATTCCGCACCTGGGCTCAGTCCTTGGGGGTAATCGTGGCCGGAATGCGGCGACGGCATGAAAAAGCTGCCGTATCAGTGGCCTTTGCATCGATTGTAAGCTCGAAAGCACTGTTGCTGGCCACTATTACCCCTGTTATATCACCTCGGCCACTTTGTGTGTGGCATCGCTGACGGACAACTTCTACATTGATATTTCCACGCTTTGCTCAAGGTGGAACTTCTTCCCAGAAAGACAAGCAACACTCAAATCGCAACGAATGCAGCCAGCACTGTCTTCAGTCACGGAATCGAATAAAGGGCACTTGAGTCCGCCCACTTATGCACAGATGCGTCATAGAATCTTCCGGATGCGCTCACCGCGACGAGGTAACTTCTAGAAGGTGGAAAAAGCATTACTAACGCGCCTACGTACTGATACAGGGTAGGCCCGTCTTTCAGGAAAGTACTACGGCTCTGCTGCGTTCAAGAACCATGCGTTACTTGACAGCGCCAGCGCACTGTCGCGCGACAATAGAAACAATACAAAGCCGCTTAGCGAATGCGAATGAAACTTGCGTGGCACTACAGAATGGCGAAAACGTTCAAGAAACTCCGTACACTGCAAGCACGTCTTGCGCCGAGCGACAACTGTGAAAACATACCCTCGTAAAAAGTAAAACAACGGCGAGTTTCCCAATGACATCAAACACTGCCGGTTCAGAAAAACCGGAGAGCACAAAGGACCTTCTTCTGCGTCTTTAAGCCACTGGCTGCCGAGAATGCCAGCCAAGCTGTTCCAGAAGTGGCTGTGGAACGCGTCTGCATATCGAAAAACGTGTCCCACGACACCAACCGAGGTTCGGCGAGCGGCGGCAAGACGACGATAGGAGCGGCCATTTCAAGCCGACGACAAGCGCATTGTTTGCTACGACGCAACAGCCATTCATTCCAAAGTGAACCGCAATGTGAAAGACCTCCTCAACCTGTTCCACTCCTATAGCAGAAGACGCCATTAGGTTTTAGAATGATTGACATGAGAGTGGCGTTTGTGCTTTTTGTAGTCCCGACGAAGAGAACGGCGTCACTGATGGTATGCCCGAAGTCTGCTGTTGTCGCTTGCGTTCGATTTCTCGAGTTTGCTCGGTGGCATGGTTAGCAACATTCGCCCGCTTTGGCCGCTTGCGATTCTTCGAGATTCAATTGCATGACAATTACATTTGTCCGTTACGTAAGACAATGAATGGCTCATAACCCCTTATGGAATGGTTCATGCCCCCGCAAACGCGGCCTCCCCATTACGACGACAGAAGAGAAGTGAAATTCTACGCTGGAATGATTAGCGGCCACGCAGCCAGCTGTGGAAGCAAATGACGACGACGAACGCGGGAGCAGTGGCACGAGCGCGTGCCGAGCGCAAGCCACCTGTGCAGCTCTGAGAGCAGCTGGCTTTTTTTTTTTAGCGTTACAGCGCCGGCGCAGGCTAGCGTATAGAAGCTTCGCTTGAATAACTGGAACACCCATGTATTTCATCCCACAGTTTCGGAAATAATATCTCGAAACTCGTGCAATCATGGAAATTTATTTCAAGTGGATACTTCTTGCAATCTCACCGGATACAATTCGTTAATTGCAATATGTGCCGTAAAGTCATTAATTTTCTTTAATTAGTTGAATATGTGTTTAGATTTCTTGTGTTAGTAATGCCCGCCTCCTCGAATATTACAGGACAAGAATTATGCTATCTGCCATAGGCGATTTTTAAAATTTCCGCAAAACTTAAAAATTATCACCCCATATATCGATATTTGTTAGCCTTTCTGCCCATACATTTTAGGATACAGACTTCGCTTCTATATCATTTGTGCCGTTTCTGTCTTCCTGGTGCCGTCACCTTTGTCGCGATTCCACGAACAACAAATAGTATACCTTAATTCAGCACGCTTTAGTCGTGCTTAACGGCTACTATTTAGGAGTTTTTCACTGTGCACGGTGTTGGCACTGTGCACGGTGGTAGAGGCTAAAGTCTGTGTTTAAATACAATTATACTAAGACGTTGTTTTCTACTGTGGCTCATTCTTCTACCCAGGCAGGTCCACTATGCTTAGAAAGAAATATATTTTCTTATCTTCTAACTGGGTGATAGAATGTTTCTCTTTTTTTTTCAGACAAATGAACATGAAAGACATTACCAGCAATGAGATGACACCTGCTCGTACTTAGCACTTTAAAAAATGAATGAATAAAGAGTCGAAAGCCACATGGGAATGTGATTATCAAATGTGGAATATCAAACGAAACGCAAGGCAATTAATCAATGAATTATGCGCTGTGGTGGCGTAGTGGCTTTCGCGTTGCGCTGCTGAGCCCGAGGGCGGGTAATCAAATCCGGGCTACAGTACTTCGCTGGGGGCGAAATGCAAAAACACCCATGTACCATACATTGTGTGTACGTTAAAGAACCCCAGGCGGTCAAAATCAATCTTGAGTCCCAGACTACGGCGTGCAGGATAAATGGTGGTGCATGGTGGTTTTGGCACGTAAAACCTAAGAATTTATTTTAAGTAATTAATTTAGTTTATAATAAAATTTTAATGTTTATTATACTTACACTGCGTTGGTTGTTTTTTGCCGTAATAAGTGTCGAAACAAATAATAATGTTCAATTGAGTGTCCAGAGGGGTGTCATGTGTCTTCTTCCAGGTCAGTGTCGACAGGTCAGTGTTGGCTCAGCGTGGACACTTAGCTCCGTGACACGCAATCAAATACAATGGCAATACTCAACCACTTTCACGAACAGTCGCCTTCATTTACTGGCCCCTGACTTCCAGTTTCTTCTACCACCTGGACTAACACAGTGCGAAGAAACACTCCTCTACCCTCGCTCGCCTGATGTCGCACTTAATATAGGTGGTCGTGTTTTCTGATTAGGATACCCGACAGGCATCAAAAGTTGCGTGCCTGCGTTGAAGTAGCTGAACGTTACAGTACTGGGAGGCAAGTGCTGTTAACCAGGCCAGAAATACCGGACAAACGACGATTGTCAGAGCAAAATATATTAGGACAGTGTTCACAGCCCAAGTCCCCGCTAAATGAAGCGAATAGAATAGTTCCCTTGCTTCGGTCCATGAGCACGCGAGATAGGCAGCGGTAGTGAAAAATGCCACCTCTGATTTGGGTACGCGAAAGAATAAGTGCCGCAACTCATCAGTTTTCTTGCTTTTGTCTTTATATTCCTTTTGCTCTTCTCCCATGCTGGGTAGCAAACTGGACCCCATTCTGGCTTACTTCCCTGCCTTTCCTCTTTCTCGCTATGTTACCTAAGCCGCAACATGGAGTGAGGCAGTGTTGTTGCGAGCAGTCTTTCAGTGCGTACACACTTGCGATACAGCCCCCATGAGACATTTTTGATCAAAGGCTAATAAGGTCCCGCATGAGTTTGTTTGAGGACGTTGAACGCAAACAAAACCCCTTGAGTTAAGATTTGCGATCAATCCTGGAAAAGCAAAGAGGAGCCAGCAGGACAACCTTTGCGAATGCGCTTATCGACAAGGTTTCCATCTTTGGTTCTTTCCTACTTGTTATTGACAAACTCGACCATTGTCGAACATATCTCACTGTTAACTTAAGGAAGAGTTTTGAGAACAGAACCAAAAATATCCCATCAGCTCGGTTGTTATTTCACGATGCTTGGCCGCTGAGTCGTCAACAAATCACTGATGCTTTCTTATTAAAACCACGAAGTAAACAATTTTCTTTCTAGAGTAAAAAACAAGCAGCTGCTTCAACAGGCAACCTTTTCCTTTCGTACAGCAGCCGATAATAATCTAAACGCCAAGAAACGCACACCAAATGTAACATTTAGGCTCCAGAAAATTACGAAGCCACCTTCTTGAATCCGTCGCCGCACACCTCTGCTAACCTGAAAAAGAAATCACGTGGCAGTTTGGTTATGCAGTTCAGAGGTGCTATGCAGGATGCGCCGAGTTTTGCGAAACTCGGGATCTTCACGAGCTCTGGCGACGCCCTAAGATGAAAGAACTAATGGTAACGAGACAAAGTTTGTCCGTCGGTGCGCCTCCAGTTTCATTGGTTTATCTAGATTCACACTGGGTGGCTATCATGTCTTGGTAGATGCCATATGGGCGGTCGACAAACTGGGGCTCACGTGATCATACGGTCGGTGCATGGTCGGGCCTTCTTTCACTTGTTTGTCGTTCCACCGAGTGCATTACAGGCACAAGTAAGTTATAAAATAAATTCATTTAGTACAATAATATTAGTCACATTAACGTGGGTTATAAGCATTTTAAAGTTTGCAAGATGTACACTGAATGTGTATTAGACTAATTTGTAGTTTAATACGTTTCGCGTTATACCACAAGGGGACGCTCGCCCTCCTTTTTTTCCCTCTTAATTGGATTGGCGCGGCTCGCTACGTGTTTGCGCTAGCATTTCGGAGCACAGATTGGTGTGCGCTTAGTTTTCGCACTAAGATTTCAACAGATCGCTGGTTGCTCCTTCTACAGTGGCTAGAATGGCCACTGAACTCCTTCTCTTTCCTCTGGAATGAATTGGTGCTTCTTGCTACGTGCTTGTGCTCCCATTTCCGAGCACAGATTGGTGTGCGGCTGGTTTTCACACTAGTCTTTCAACAGATCGCTGTTGCTCGGGCTAAAGTAAGGCTGCGAAACGAAGTGAGCGTCGGCTAGCACAGAAGGGGTTTGCCGCGCGCTTAGGGTGCAAGCACGCAGTAATGACGGAAATCAATGGGTCAAAAAACTACGCTTTATTTTCTTTTACATTGCGATGCACCTTCATGCTGGCTAGCGCCGAGCAATGGCTTCTAACTTTCTTTAGTCTTTATAGTCTTTATACTGAGTAGCCCGAGTGATCCGTGGCTTCTAACAAACACAAGAAAGTGTCTTTTCAGCGCACGTGGCCGTTGACTGCCACCACATTCATCCCAGGTGGAACTCTAGCATCGGTGCATTCATACTGTACCCGTCGCTGACGACGTGGCACTTCACTTTTTGACAATAACTATCGTTTGTTTTGCGTGTGAACGCCCCTGATGGGGTCCGCAATGTTCACGTTGTGGTTTTCTGTCCCCGAGGCCGATTGAGGCATAGCTCCGTGAGCATCCACTAAATTTGAGATTCAGTTGCATGCGTCCAATTCGTCACTATGAATAACGGTCCCCGGTTGAACATTGGTTGCAATTATGGCGCCTAGCGTTACCGCCTTTCGTCGGTCGACCTTGAAAAGTCGCAGCATCCCTCTGGTCGCGCTGATCATGCCGAAGACCCATGGGCCACAGTCTTTAACACCGCCATAATTTTGGCGGCTCGGTGAAACGTTGTCGCCCGTGATTGGGCGGCCTCGATTATACTGTTGCTCGCCGCGAAGAAGGCACTCGTCAATTTGCGCTATCTTCCCGGGGCCACCGAGTGGAGGTCGTGCCAGCAGTTCGTCCCTCGCGACCTCATGGAGGTATTTCCTGCAGTCGGCGATGATGTGCTCCGACAGAGGAAACAAGTCGCCGGTCATCTCCTTCAACAGCCATATGTGCACGCGTTTGCTCACGCAGTACGTGAGCCAAATCATTTGCCGCCTGGAGGGGTGGTCGTTCGGATGGCCGAGGCGGACCGTGTTGGCGAAGTAACTTCCTTCGCCTCTCTGCCCGTGCAGTGCAGCGGTGCCGTATAACTCCGAAAACTGCTTTCGGCACCTGTTACACCAGAAGGCAGCCCGGCGTCCATTCTGAGTCTTCCTATATAATGTGACCACTTCGCCTTCGCAGGTTCGTTAGTCCGGGTTGAACCCCAGGTGCTCGCAGGTGCCCCATACTCCTATGACGACCCCGGAACTGGCATGAGGCTGAGCCGCGGTGGAAGAACAGCGCTTGAAGCCGGAGGGAGCCGAAGCGATCGCACGAACTTTTCATCCACAGCCTAGTCACACCAGTCTGTGCTCGGAAAGCATAATTTGCCCGCCACGCTGTCTCTGCAGACGAGGGCCTTCGCCTAACTCGTCACACAGCCAGCGCACTCACGTTTTGGAAAGGCAAAAATGACGCTGAAACTACGTCGGACATGTAGGTGAACGGGTCCAGACGGTCATACTGACGCTTGCTGCCGCTGAATGCGATGACACAGGCTGCTGCTGCCGCCACCATGTTCCCGAGTTCAACTTGAGGGGGGTTTCGCGATGTACGAGTTTGGCACGAGTTCCCGTGTCAATCAAAACCATAGGTCACGCCCTGCGCGAGCCATGTAACTCTTGTGCGCGCGCCCACCACGGTTGGACCACGCCCAACTTATTTTCCGGCAACAGCGACATGGTGCGGAACTGAGAGGCATCAACAATTTTGATCGCCGACAGAAAATACGCACAGCACACTGTCATCGGTGATGTACTGAGAACCACTATCAAAAACAAAGCGGCGACTTTCGCTGGCTCGTGCATCTATCTGCTTGCAGTGATGGCCCCACAGCACTGTTCATTGTCTGTATTGTAGCGACGTAGCGCACAGCAAATAATATTCGGCACGACACTGTAGCTGCCTGCAAGGCGTCGAGGATGCTGAGCAGTGCGTAGTGTTTTCCAACGTCAAGGTATCGCAGCTGTTGTTTGAGATGGCTGCTCTGTCATCGATCGGTGATGTATCGGACCCGCAGTGTCGCCAACACGGTCAGCGTCGAGAAACGCTCGCTTTTTTAGACCCAGTGCGATGGCATTTCTTCATCACAAGCACGGCACACTAAACAGTTGCAACCCCTTCCTGCGTTCGAAGTCAAATTTACTAACTGCACACAAGAGCCATTACCCGCCAAAATGCGATTGCTGCGCTGTCGTTACTATATTCACAGCGATAGCAGTTAGCTCAGCAGCACAGGCAATCGGCAAGCACATTGGAAAGAACAACACACTCAAATTCTGCGTACACGCGCATGGAGGCTCCTTCACTAGGAAAGCGAGGACAAGCGATGAATTCTGTCGCTGGGCAGAGCGCTCTTCTTTGCAATGCATCGCGGAGGCTTCGCACACGCAGGTAAACGGGCACATTTTCAATGTGCTGCGTCACTACGGACCCTAGAATAACCGCACAGCCATTTTGCCGTGCCAGCCGTTGCTCCCGTCTCTATGCGTAGAGTGTCGTTTCAGTTGGTAAAGCGGTGGCCTCAATATCGGCCTCAGTGGAGCACCTGCGATGGACAACCATGCCGCAGCGCTGCGTTGCTATTGCACTAATAGACAGGGAATGGACAGATCATTGTCATGACTGACTTTTTCGAGGATAGCGCTGCAGCGCCCCTTGCGACTGCTCACCGTATGAACTCCCTCGTGCGGGCGACCCTCGAGAGTGTATCCGCTTGTAAGCTTTCGCCTCACTGTCGCCACTCGCGGCAAAAAAGTTCAAAGTTTAATAATTCGCTCGATCTCCGTTTGTCATCAAATATTTATAGCATTCCGAACGAAAAACCGATACTTTAAAAAGTAATATGTTCGTTATTTTATTTCTTGTATTTTAAATTATTCGACTGAGGGAAAGTGTAGGTGCAAGAATGCACCGCATGTGCCCTGTTCGCGTTCGACGGAGGATAGAAAGATAATGCCCGAAAGAGGAGGCACGCCCCTGACGCGCCCGAGAAAGGCGTGGCAAGCGGCTGAAGGCAAGTCTGCAGCTAGACAGCGGGACAATGACGGTATGGCTGAATTGCGATAATACGTTGATAACAATACGCGGCGCTGGCGCGTTTTGCTGCGCAGTCCTCTGTGCTTGAAGCGCGGAAGCATTGTGCCGCGCAGGGTGCGCTCATGTTGTCAAACGCGGATTTATCTCGACATTTACTTTTGCCTGCTGTTTTTGCAAGTTCCTTGCTATCTCCGTTCACTGAGTGCCATCGAGCAAACTCGGGTAAAACTCGTGCGAACGAGAAACTCGGCGCATCCTGCATAGCGCCCCAGTTAGTCTGCAGGCTGCACCGTTGATTGTAGTCGCCATTAATGTAGGCTTCTGCTTGTTTGCTTGCTACACTAATGCAAGGAGCATTTAAGAGCGACTTCCAGCCAGTTTGCTTCACTCACATTTATAATTTACACTGAAAAAAGTAAAGACGAATAAAGTAAGACTTTGTATCGTTGACACGTATCTCATACACTTACATTACCACAAGTGTGTCTGCGGAACAAAAGTCTGATATAATGACAGGAACCGTTTGCTGATTCCCGTGGAAATCGGAAGCACATGGGCAACTCGGTGACATGCTCTCTGCTTGAATCTCTAGCAGCGTACAAAGGTATTAAAATGCAGTTGCCGCTGTGCTAATGAATTAGAGAATAAAGTTACCACTTTGATGGCTTCAGCTTAGCAACTCTCTAAATTGATAAGCATGGAAAGTAACCTATTATCTATCTATTTATCTATCTATCTACCCATCTATCTATCTATCTATCTATCTATCTATCTATCTATCTATCTATCTATCTCTTTTTAATAATAATGGTATACAAGGAGATGGTGCTTGTGAGACGGCGCCGGCTACTCCTCTTAATTCATAGATGAGCCAAAAAAATAAAAAAAATAAAGAAAGAAAGGCGTCACACAAACAATAGAGAAGAGACAGGAGTATGAACAATTCTAAAGTTCACATACACACAACAAAAGCAATTATTTCAGAATATTTCACACGCGTTCAAGTGCTCATGTTGACGTACACATGGCGGTCCTCGTTGGTGGAAAACACAGAGCACACAAACACATACAGAAAAACCACAGAAGCAAGATAATATCAGCGATATTATAGATAGCTCATAAAGATATATATATATATATATATATATATATATATATATTTGTGTGACGCCTTTATTTCTTGTTAGCTCATCTATGAATTAAGAGGAGTATATATATATATACGTGCTTGTAGTTAAACTTAAAACAGATGCGTATTTTCCACTTTTCACGAGTTCACAGGTACGGACGCCGTGCGACCGGCGGCGCCATTTTGGCGCCTTAATTCCGAGCGCGACTTTGTGATGGCCGAGGTTGAAGAGAGCAAAGACGAGCCTACGACCGAGGTGACCCGGCTGTGGGACCTGTGCCCCGACGTGGAGCTCGACAGTGCCGAGACCATCACGGCATCGGTTCACGACACCATTCTGCGGACGTTACGCCAGTTCATCGAGAGACTTCTGCGGGACGCCAAAGAAACGGGCACGGTTCCCGACTGTGCGAGTGCCACCGTCCGGGATGGGAAGCCACTGTACAGCCGCAACCTCTGCAACATTGAGATTAGAGTGTCTAGATTGGGTGAAGTCCAATGCAGGCTCCCCACTGAGGCCTTTTTTATTGAAAAGTTGGTGACGCCACCGTCGCTTTCTCACGAATGAGCGGCTCCGCTCGCCGGCTGGACGCTTGTCGCGTCAGAGACGCTACCGCAGCTGCATGGAGGTTTCACAGGCGGATACTCGGTGGCGGCAACACTGATATTTTTTCCCACCTATCTATTGTAAATAAAATGCAAAACGAGCGGCGGAAAGAATGCAAACGACGCAACAACGACGGTGCGTCGAGGAGACGACAGCTACTCAGCCCGTGAGCTCGCCTCAGCCAATGAGCGCTGCCAAAACAGCCGGAGCCAACGTTTATTGGCCGGAGATTCAGAATAAGGCGACGGCAGCGCCGCCACAATTTCAACGTTTTTTGCTTCACCCTCGGCGCTTGCCAAGGCGTCCGCTGGACCCACTCCCCCATTCCAGTACACTCTATCGAGATGCAGCAGCCCGTGTTGTTCGACTGCCACGTGGAAAGCCAGCGCCACATCAAGCGCCTCCGCTGGATGTACTTCGTGGGCATGAACAAGGAGCTGAGCAAGTTCTACTGCCGGGGTCTACCCGGTGGGCCAGTGGCCTGCATTGGTGGTGGTGGTGGTGAAAAACTTTATTGAGTGATGACAGGAGAGAGTTTGGGACGGCCTTAAGGGCCGGCCTCTCACAAAATCTAGGAGGGGTCCCCAGTCCGGAACCCCTGTGGCTTCTGCTGCAGCACGCGCTCGGGTTACTAGGGCGCGTTGATCCTCCAGGGTCGAGCAGCCAAGCAGGGCAGCCTCCCAGCTCTCTCGGGTTGGGGGGAATGGGAAGGGGTGTGGCGGGACCGCCGGGTTTGATGGGCAGGCCCACACCATGTGGAAGTGGTCCACGAACGGATGGTCACAGTGTGGGCAGGCCCCAGAGAATGCCGGGTTAAAGTGTCTGATTATGGCCGGGAACAATACCGTGTTGGTGTAGAGACGGAGGGGCCAGCACTCGTCCGCCTTGTTTAGACCCGATGCCGGTTGGGGGAATCTGAGCCCGGCGTAATATTTGTACAGGGCCGTGATTTCTTTTAAGGATGTAGCCGGATTTGGCGCTGGAACATCAGGCGATGGAGGGCGAGGCGTATCCCGGTAATTTAGTGCGCGGGCTGAGGCATCGGCAGCCTCGTTTCCACCTAGCCCTGTATGGGCAGGGGTACAGATGATTGTACGCGGGTTGGGGCGATCTAGATAGTAGCATCGTTTAAGAATTTGGGCTGCGCGTTCAGTGATGCAACCCCGGATGAGATTTTGGCACGCACTCCGCGAGTCGGTAATGATAATCCGAGATGCGGGGTCCGCTGCGGCGAGTGCTATGGCGACTTCTTCCGCGTGTGTGATGTCGGGTGCTCGTAAGGTGAGCCCTTGAATAGGTACGTTTTGGTGAACAACAGCGGCCGTGTACTACCCGCCGTGATGCGGGCCGGATGCGTCCGTGTAGAAGACCCCCGTGCGTGAGCCATAGCGTTGCTGTAGGGCGTTAGATCGCGCTATACGCCTACCATCGTGGGTCCCCTTAGTCATGTTTTGGGGCAGAGGCGGAATGATCAGGGCACCACGCCAGTCCTCAGGTATCGTGGTCCGCTTTTCTACCATGTAGGTGTAGGAGATGTGTAAACGGTGTAGGAGGTCTCTCCCAGCCTGCGACGTGCCAAGTCGCAGGCACTGGTTGTTGAGATGAGCCTCTTTAAGTTCCAGGTAAGTGTTTGTCATGCCCAGGTCGGCGAGACGTTGGTTAGATGTCGAGATGGGGAGGTCAAGGGCACGTTTGTAGATTTTGCGGAGTATACAGTCGAGTGTATTCTCGTCGCATTAACGCAGACGCAGGTAGGGGGTCGAATACAGGATCCGGCTGGTCACGAATGCCTTGGCGAGGCGCAGAGCATCCCTGCTCCGGAGGCCTCCCCGTTTATTCGAAACCCGGCGGACCATACGGCCCACCTGATCCCCTACCGTACGCAGTTTACGCAGGGTGGTGTCGATCTTGCGGTGTGTCTGGATGAAGAGCCCAAGGACTCTGATTTCATCACGTTCCGGGATAGGCGCGGTACGCAGGGAATGTTCGATTTGTGCGGTGTCCTTTGGTTTGGGGCGAAGATGCACGTATTCCGATTTGGTAGGTTAGCATTCGAGACAGCAGCGACGGGCGTAGTCGTCTACTACCGACGCTGGTTGTTGCAGGCACGTCTCGATGCTGCCAAGAGATCCCTGGGTTGCCCATAGCGTGATGTCATCAGCGCACAGAGCGTGCTGCACGCCTGGGACATCATTGAGCAATGGGGGGAGGTGAGCCATGGCAAGGTTGAACAGGAGAGGAGAGAGGACCGCTCCTTGTGGTGTTCCCCGCGTACCGAGGGGGTACGGGCCATGCTCCTTGTCTTGAATACGGAGGTATGTCTGCGGTTCCATGAGGAATTGGCGAACATACCTGAAAGCATTATGCCCACAGTTTGTCTGTGAGAGGTGGGTAAGAATGATGTCATGAGTGACGTTATCGAAAGCTCCCTTGAGGTCTAAGGCGAGGACTACCTTGTCGTCACTGGGGTGTTCAGCTGGTTCGATAACGTCTCAGTGTAGTTGCAGGAGAATGTCCTGTGCAGATCGATGTGGGCGAAAACCGTACATGGTGTCCGCAAAGGTGTGTTGGGCTTCCAGATATTCAGAGAGCCTATCTCGGGCCATGCTTTCCATAAGTTTCCCCACACAGGAGGTTAAGGAAATGGGTCTGAGATTGTCAATGTTAATGGATTTGCCTGACTTGGGTATGAAAGTAACCAAGGCCGTTTTCCAATCAATTGGTAGGGGCTCACGCCCCTCCCAGATCCGATTGAAATAGTCGAGGAGGTGAAGGCACGCCGAGTCAGGGAGGTTGGCGGAAGCCTAATCTGGAAGCCTAACCGTCACTCGATCCCTGCCTGGTGCCGTTCCTCGTTTCATTTTGAACAGGGCCGCCTTCAGATCGTGGAGTTGGAAGCAACGATCCAGGTCAGCTTTCTCCGTGCCTGCATAGGAGTACGCCGGTGCGAGGGGGTCCTGTTGGCGACCGCCGAGATATTTATCTCTGAGCGCTTGTGCCAATTTCTCCGCGTCTCCCGCGTATGCGTGAAGTGCACGCTGTAAGTGTTTTTGCGTTTCTGTGCATGTTTGGCTATATATGATCTATGATAGCCCTGAAAAGACGCCGGGTGTTACGACTTGACATGTGCGTAGCGGCAGCGTTGCAGCGTTCCACCCAGTTAGAATCGGCGAGCTGAGCCGCGTACTCGTCCGCTTTTTGGGTGAGGGCTGCGATTCGCAGTTTGAGTTTTCGGTTGTGTTTCTGTCGGCGCCAGTGGCGGACTAGGCTGTGCCGAGCCTCCCAGAGGTGCAGGAGGTGGTTGTCCACTGCAGGTGTGGCCTCTGAGAGTTGAACCGTCTGCTCGGTGTGACGAAGTGACGACACGAGGGGTTGAGACCAGGTGGAGTAGCCCTAGTGGGATATGGGGATCGAATTGGTGTACTCCAATCGGAATTTAGTCCAGTCGGGAAGTTTTGCCTGTTGGTAAGGACGGGTAAGGGGGTGTGTTCGGATTGTGGTGAGGATAATGCAGTGGTCGCTGCCGAGGGTTTCCTCGGTGTTGAGCCAATCTGCGTGTCTGATGTTTTTGGTCAGTGTGAGGTCGGGACATGTGTCGCGAGTCACAGAGTTGCCAATGCTTGTTGGATGTGTGGGGTGCGTCAGGAGGGTGAAGCCCATGGTAGAAATCAGTTCCGCCAATTTTCTACCGCGTCGTTCCTCCCGATGGTAACCCCAATGGGTACTGGGGGCATTAAAGTCACCTACTATGATAAGTGGTTCCCTGCCGGCAGCCGCGCGCGCTTTGCTAAAGATGTCGGTGTAAGTTATGTTGGGCAGTTTGGGTGAACTGTAAATGTTAAGAATGTGTATGGATGGGGCTCCTGCTTCCTAAGTGGGAGGAGGGTCACCATAGCCCACGAGTGGATCTAGAATGCGACCCGCATTCTAGATCCACCAAGTTGGCGGTGTAATTTCGGTGCACGCATATTGCGGTTTGAGCGTCCCTTTGATACACGGTATAATTTGTAAGGGCGGCGTGCTGGCCTGGCTCCTGGAGAGCCACTACCGCGGGTAAATCGGGATAGGCTTCTAGGTGGAGCCGAAGAGCAGCCCGCTTAGTACGGGCTCGAAATCCCCGGCAATTACACTGAACGATTGTAAGAGGGTCCGAATTAGCGCGGGTGCAGCGTGATTTAGGGCCGTGGCCCGCCATCTTGGGGAATAGAATTTTGGGTGGCTTCCAGTAGAGCAGAGAGGTCCATAGGCGCTCCGCTGCTCGTTCTGGGGCTATTATCCGGGATTGCAGTCAAACTGACAGGCTGCCGATCAGCCTCGGCCATATGAGGTAGTGGCCGTTGCATCTGAGATTTATTCACCCGTTTAAGTTTGGTGGTGGGTCGACGGGTGCTGGAAACGATTTGGGGCAGCTGGGCCACTATCATGGCCGGGATGCGGTCGAATACGGTTTGAGTGGCAGCAGCGAGTCTATCCTCGATAGTTGTTACTATGGAGGCCATTTGGCCCTCCAGGTTGCTGAGACGCTCTTCAATCGGAGCGAGGAGTGCGGTGCAGTCCCTTTGTTCAGAGGGGGCACTGTCCATCGCTTCCGGTGCTGGCCCGGAAGGTGTCGAGGTAGGAAGTGGGGGCGAGCGGTTCACGAGCACCTCCACTGCCTGTGTTAGCGAGGCCACTTTGGCCTTAAGTTGCTGAATTTCGATTTGTTCCCGTGAGGGGCAGGTCGCTTTGGGGCAGGTCGCTTGCGCTCCTGCTGTGGCGATGGCTGGGGGTGAAGCAGCAGTGGAGGAGGCCACTCAGCCGGCAGAGGGAACGCATGGCGTGTGGGCGTTGTGATCTGCTCGCGGAAAGTGGTGTCAACCTGGAAATTCATTTCAAGTGGATGCGTCCTGCAAACTTACCGGCTACAATTCTTAAATTGCAATATGTGTCGCAAAGTAATTAACTAAGAAGTTCATTAGTCAATCTCTGGTAATTAGTTGAATATGTGTTTCGATTTCTCGTGCTACTAATGTACGCCTCTTCGAATAACCTAGCTCAGCAATAAGAATTTTGCTACCTGCGATTTTTTAAATTCAGTAAAGCTTAATTGTGAACACCCTCTCTCTCTCTCTCTCTCTCTATATATATATATATATATATATATATATATATATAGAGAGAGAGAGAGAGAGGGTGTCACACAGCTAGTCACTGTAGTTCATTCCTTTGCATCAACCCTTGACAAAAACGGACAGATAGACATAATTTTCCTTGACTTACGTAAGGCATTCGATACGGTTCGTCATGATAAATTAATTCTAAAACTTGAAAATGCAGGAATCCCTCAGATGTTTATCTCTTGGATTTCTGCTTAATTGTCTAACCGGAAACAACTCGTTGAGATAAATGGCGAAAAATTGGGCTGCCTTCCGGTCACATCGGGTGTTCCCCAGGGCAGTGTGCTCGGTCCTCTTCTTTGTATTCTATATATTAATGATATTGTTAACACGGCTGAAGTTGGTGTGCAAATTCGAATATTTGCCGATGATTGTGTGCTCTTTAAAGATATTGTTTCTCTCCATGATAAAACTAGTTTATGTTGTAGTTTAAATAATATTCTTGCATGGTGCAGGTGCTGGGGAATGACATTAAACACAGATAAAAGCGTACTACTGCGAATGACACATAAGAAATCACCGTTGCTTTATACATATAAGTTAGGTCCATCACCTCTTCATGAAGTCACTAGCTATAAATACCTAGGAGTGACCCCTAACAATACACTATCATGGAATGATCACATAACCAACACTTGCGCTTCAGCCTTCCGAAAACTATGCCTGTTGAGACACAAACTTAACAAAGCCCCATTTAACGTTTAAATGCTATGCTACATCTCCCTAATTAGACCTAAGCTGCAATAGGCTTGCATAGTTTGGGTTCCGTACACAAAAACTAATATCAATAGTCTTGAGAGAATTCAGAGAAAAGCAGTCAGATTTATATTTAACAAGTTTTCCAGATGTGATTCCCCCACCGAACTTATGGAAATTAACAACATTGAACCACTCGAACTTAGAAGAAAGAAACAGAGACTTGAACTCCTTAAACTACTTCACACCAACAATTTACCCCTTGACCCATCTGAACATTTATCGCAGTTATCAACCAGAACTACACGCCACCGCAGACATGATGCATTAACCCCTTACTTTGCAAGAAAAAACACATATAAGTTTTCTTTTTTTCCTCGAACTGTAACCGAATGAAATTGTATAATTGAACCCGCTTCCTAATCTTGTAATTTTATGGTTCTGTTTCTTTTGTCTATCTGATTTTCATTGTATGTACCATATGTCGCCCTCCCTGCTTGGACCACGTGTCAGCAGTATTTAATATATATAACAATAACAAAAGCAAACAAAAGATACAGTTGTCTGTCTGTCGGTTGGTCTGTCCCCCCCCCCCCCTTCTAGGTGCCGCACGTTCTCTACATTTGTGCGGCAGAAAAAAATCGTTAATTAACGTAGAAACTGATGGCCAATACTTTTTATTTCATATCTCGCGACCGACCCGCGCGTTGTGTCCCGAATTCGAGACCACAGGTTTAAAGAAAAGCCAGCAGAAACCACATAGTTGAGTTTTTGCCCACATATGGAGGCAATGTATCTCCCCTTTATTATTACACGTTTAAGAAGCATCGGCCAGACGCTGCCAAAATTAAATATGTGGCAAGTAAGACGTGGCCCCTCGAAAAAGCAGTGGTGTCGCCACTTTTTTTTTATGCGCCGTGTTTCCCTCTGCAACTCTACACTCACTTTAAGCAACTCACTGCAACTCTCCACTCACCTATTTATTACACAGAAATGAAATCTATAACGCTGGTTAACTTTGTTAGCTCACTTCGTATCCTTACAACACTTGCAGCACGCCAATGATTAGGCAGACTACCCGAAGCAACATTCAGACTCTGCTTTTGAGAGCGGGCGAGATCTATAACGACAATAACGGAGGTGAATCCATGGTCACTCTAATAAATGCGTATACATAAGCACTTCACAGCGCTTTAATGTCAATAACAATGTGCAAACCCAATATTAGGATGCGTAGATACTGCTCATTCTCTGACATTCCCCCTACAAAGTGTTTCAGTTTCATTGGTCATTGCTCGAGGAATCTGCCAGTGCAAATTTAAAAAATCTGCCTTTTCAGCGTTTCAGTGCTTGCAACGCCAGGCTCTCCTCCGAGAAGCACGCGCAAAGTGGCGTGTCTCATCATATCTGCCTTTTTTTTTCTATCACGCACAGCGTTCCAACACTTGCAACGTCATACTGTAGCCCTCACGAAGCATGTGCAACGTGGCTCGTTCATTGCAGTCAAGCAAAAAAAAGCGCTGACGAAAGTGTAACAGATCGCTTCTGCAAAAATCTGTAAGTTTGACCGGAATGCCGAACTTATGGTTTCCTCAAAATCCTATTCAATGAAAGAAAAGTGTTTATGCTTACCTCCGCTTTAGTTTCTTGCTTTGAATGTAACTGCTTCTTCAGCTGAGAATTTTTTTTGGTTCTTATTGTCTAGTGCAGTGTTAATTTTGTGCTTTTATACTGGACTACGGCTGTTTTGGGCGCTATATGGTAACGTAGTACACGTGTCAATATGTCATGCACGTAGTCCTTCTTTTTGTAGCATATAATAGCGATAAATTAAAAAAAAAGAACAGCGGCCATGGCCCATCATCTCATACACTGTTCATACATGTGTGCTTGTGACCGTCATTGCACTCGCCATTCTGAACTGTGTTACTGTGTCCCTCATTGGTGTCACTAGTTCGCTAATCAATTGCTGCTATTTTCACATCTTGCTGTAATAAATGTCACGAAAGAGAAAAAAAAATACAGCGTGCGTGGATCCCTGGTTTGATCAGCAGCTCGCAAACTGAAAGTCATAACTTCGAATGTTTGACGACAAACAACACGAGATACTCAGTGAGTACAACATTTAAGATTATGTAAGTGGCTAGAGCCGTTAAATACCGAATGCATCCTGGCACGGAGTGCATTTTCTCTGCCTATTTCACCCGATGATGGTTGATGATTATTGCAATGTTATTTTTGGAATATGCAATCGTAGTATAATAAGTAAATTCTTACTGTCCTGGTGTATGGCTCCACATTTTAGCTGGATGGACATTGTAGCACGCATGTAGAACGTGGTTGCAGGTACGGGTGTGAGAAACACTACATATTAATGATCAGTTTACCAGAACACAGTCCCACATATATTTTATGCTCTTTGGAATGCTGGTACACATTATTTTAACAAAATACGGATTTATATATATGGAACACTGTTCTAGATGTTACATGGTTTCATGTGGGGCACCTGCACCGGTTAGGTAACCAGATAAGAAAAGCGCTCCTAGGTCGGTATTTTGTAGCGATGCCTTTCCGGTAATAATGTCTTTTCGCATTTATCGCGCTTTGTCAGTGGTCAGAGCGACGGTCGCTCACGTTATCAACGGGATCAGCCGGCCGTGAGCGGTGGATGACAAGTATAGAATAAGTCATAAGGTATCGCTACAAAATACCAGCCCTGGGAAGAAATTAAGGGTTCATCTTCAATTGCTGGTATCTTGTAGGCTGGTACAGTTATGTCTGTTTTATTTCAAGTAGGGTAGCAAACCGGACCTTCCCCTCTGGTTAACCTCTCTGCCTTTCCCCTTCCTTCTGTCTCTCTCTGTATTATTTGAAATATGTGCACTTGTAGTCATCATAACCTGGCTATACATAAGACATAAGCAAAGCAAAGACTCAGCTTCGTATTTGGAAGGGCTACTTGGCATTTTGCGGTAATGTGCAAAAAAAAAGAAGCAGCGGCAAATTGATGAGAACACAAATTGGAGAAAAAAGTATAAATTTTCTCACAGATGATATAAAGCGCTCATGCTGCAATTCAAGTTGCAATTTACTGTAATTCAGCAAAGTTTCAACGACTCATGTAACCGGTAGTCCCCCCTGCACGTTTTCAAGATGCAAGGCTTCAGAAAAGACCAATGGAACACTCTTGAAGACACACATGATGCAATTACGTGGGCAGCACACACCGTGAACATTGCGCGCCAGCAGCACAAGTGTGCCATTATTTACTGCAGGTAAACAAAACTGAGCTCCAAAAGAGGAAGCTTTTATGGAATCGCCTTGCTATACACGAGCGGTGTGTTCGAATGCGCTTTGTTTCTTCTCTGAAAACAAAGACAGCGCTTATTTTTTAAAATCTTCGTTGTTGTTGTTCTACGAAGAGTGCTTCGCATTCGAACCACGTAACACTGTTTGATTTTGATGGAAAGACACGATGCTTGGAGAAATAATAATGCTGAAAATTGAAGGAAACAGCAATGAAGTGCAAAAAACTATTCCAAGAAAAACTAAACGGTGAGGCGTGAGAGCAGTTGAAAGCGCATGCGTGGAAAAAGAAAATAACAGTAAAAGCACCACTCGGTAACCGTTTTCTTTCGTTCTTCCTATTTATGGCTCAGCGCGCGTATAGAAGCCGCCCTTTACTGGCGTCGAGAAAATTTGCGGTTGCTGCCCGTCTGTATGACATGCATTAAACAACGCATCTTGCCATTCTTCTGTTATATATATATATATATATATATATATATATATATATATAGTAATCCCCGGCGGCAAGTTCTTCTTGTCGTAAAATTTCAGTTCCCTTTACTTTGTCCTTTCTTCATTAAGTGCTCGTATGCATTTCTTGGTTTGAATATGTGTGGGAGTCATATGGTTGTACCTAACGAAAACAGCGCCCCTCGATTCCCTTCTCGTTCATACATATGTATATATTAGCGAACCTCGATCGACGCGCTGCGGTGCCATGCGTGCGGTAACCAAAACATACTGTTAGTCTCGAGGTTCTTGCCCTTGTCGCTTTGCGGCTTTCACTCCTTCTTCTTGCCTTCCGCACCTGCATTCCAACTGCTTTGCTCAGCAGACCACATCGCTTTCGCGCACGGGGTTTATTTAGTGTCGGTAATTTACGCACAGAGCAAAATTATTCTCCCCTAGCAGCCATAGGGTCGTGATGGCTAAAACGAAGAAAGCACGCAGTGCGCTGTGTGAGCCACGTAAGAAGAAAACGAAAGTAGAGGCGTAGAGAAACTCGTCAGACCGACCAGATCCGCAGGCGTAGGTCGGCTCGCCCGTGGGTGGAACGGCAGAAAACACGTTCCCAGCATGCAGTGCACAGCCTGCGACATCGAATTAGCAACTGCTGGCGGCGGAAATAAGAAAGGCGCTGACGGCGACATTCCGGGACCGCGGCGGAGCGACGGCAGATTCGCATTCCGCAGTGCCGTAGTCGGAGGCCATTTCGCAGGCTTTAAGGCGGCTTGGATTCCATCGGAGAGACGCCGACGTGAACGCAAAAAGTATACAAGAGCGAGAAAATGGCGGAAGGCCATAGGGAGAGCATGAGGACTTAACCATAAAGGAGCACTAAGACAAAGAGAAATCGCTTAAGGGCCTACGGCGGGCATAGCTTAGGCGCGAATGGTTCTGTCGCAATAATAAAACACGTGTCGAGCAATGGCCTACTCTACGCCGTTTTATTTTGCATGCCACACACCGGTAATTTCCGGCCTTGCAGCACGCGAATAAATCCTGAATCATACACGAAGAACAACGTCATATAATCTATTCTTTGCAAGCAGACGAGTGAATAAAGCACATGGCATGAAGTTTGTGTACATTATTTCCGCAGTATTCAGTGGTGTGAAACCCTCTTCTATAAATGAACCACGGGCGGAGCGCCATCTTTAGGGATATCCAAGCTGTAATTACGCAGTTACCTTGAATTATGCTATGCCAGTACGTCAATTCAAGCAAAGTTAGGCCGGGAGAACTGGGTAGCCATATGGAGAGATTTGAAACAAGATTTCGGCCACGCAGTTTGAACAAAGGTATAATGGAAACCAACAAGTAAAAAGAAATGACACCTTGCGGTCGTCGTTAGACGAGGGCTATTGTGTGTCGGCAGCAGTGCGCTACATAAACACGCACAACAGAAGAATAAGTGGACAGGAACCGCGCACACTCACAACTGAGTTTTATTGGGTGATTAGTGAAATATCTATATATATACAATGAACAAGAAAGACGTCATCACGCTCAGCCGTCATCGAAAACGCTGCCGTCACAATCTTGCGTCCACAAATTGCACCTCACAATCAGCAAGTATATAACAAAATGATCGCTAACGCATACACTTCCTTTCTTTTTTATAACATATACCTTAAACAACTGCCTCTAAAATGGCTCTCGGTCTCTCTCTCTCTCAGAAAACTAGGCTACAAATTAGCAGCGCTAACTCTATAAAGCCTGGCCCACATGGAGCGAACTTTCATGGCGAACTTCGTGCGCCCTGCACCAGCGCGGCGGAACGCCAGCCTGCCGCCGCCGTATACTGCACCCACATGCGGCGAAAAACAGGCGGCCCCCGCCGCCAAGATTTCAGTGTTGCTAGAAACAGCGTGATTCCATTGCCAGTAAAATGCAGTGAAAAAATTGTTTTGTATCTACAACTCAACCATTATTCTGCTATTGAACCAGATTGGTCGCGCCTGGACGACTCTGATCACTCGATCATTGTACGCGATGCGCGTAGCTTTTGTCGCCATGTTTACTCTAGGCTCTTTGGCTGGCTAGCCGAGTCAAATGCCGGGGCAGGAAGTCGGACGTGAGCACGCCCTGATTGGTCCCCGCTAACAGTTTTCATTCGCCGCTTCCGGCGAGCCTTTGACCGCCTACGAACATATCTAGCACGCCTTGATCGACAGCGAACAGCCGCCGGCCGCTGGGCGAACGCCGCGCGCGGCCATTCGCCAGTTTTTCGCAAGAAAATCGCTGTATTCGGGTCGGGTTTAAGATTGCTATTGGACGCGAGGACTTGCGGTAGCGCATATTTCAAGAGCACGCCGCTGACGTGGTCTGCATGAGGGATAACGAGACGCGCACTTCATAGTTTTGGCTGCCGGCACTCAAATGAAGCACCACGTAGGGGCCCCCCTGGACATCTCTGTAGGTGAGTTCCAAACAAGGGTATTTTGTAAGGGCCAAATGACTGGTCCTAAGCACTTTACACCGGCTATGTCTTCACACGGATTGTCAACGAGCGGTTGCACGTGCGAATGTATGTTATCGTGCGACATTTCCATTTCAGAATGGTAGCTTGCTGGGCTAGTTGGTTCATTGCAACTTGTGTAACAGCGCGAAAAATAACAAGGAAGGGACGACGATAGACACAAATGATCTGTCTGTGAATTTTCCCTCTGTTTCTATCGTCGTCCCTTCCTTGTTATTTTTCGCGCAGGTAAATTACACAAGTTGCAATTTCCATTTCGCTGAGGAGTGCCACCGCCTGTGCTACGGTGCCTACATGTAGACTTTCTGCCATGAGGCACGCGCTGTCATGCAGGTGCGATCCCTAGCCTGTGCGTTTGGTTTCTTTTTTTAGTCGGAAATATTTTTTTGGAGATGGACTGTGAAAGTTAACGTAATTCGGTCTGTTCAGTTAGATCATTTATGAAGAGGTGGAGATTACTAGCTTGGCAAATTGAAATGAAAGCCCGGAAGTTAAAGCGTGGCCTAATAAATGATTCCGGAGAGGACAAAGTCGCTCTTATGAAGGGTGCGATCCTCATTGGCTGCCGTTCAGGCACCTTCTCCTCGTGATATTGATCAGCGAGATAACGGAACCATTGCCGTAGCAGTAGCGGCAGCCCTCACGTAAAACTAGTTTAATGAATACATGCTCAGTTCTTTCTCTCGCTTGCTTCATAACGCATAACAACAAGTAACAGTGTCACGATCGGTAAGGGAGGCCTGCAATGGGAGCGAAATACTGTGCCTTGATGTCCGAACAACTCGGTGCTCATAAGTATGGTAATGACATGTTTCGTCTTAAGTAGTAAAAGAAGGTAGAACAGCCGTATTCTGCATCTCAGCGTGCCTTCCTTAGTTTATTCTCTTCAACACTATTATGAGAGTCTCAGTCATAATGCAGTCGTGGGAAACAACGTGCTCTATATAACACGGGCACCTCTATGTGTGCTTACCATGGCCTCCAACAGCTGCGTGAAAAGAAATTGCGCAGGATGTGTAATGTGAATGTGCGGTGTCGTTATCGTATATAAACGTGTCACCCCACCATTCGCATGAAGCTACATCAAGGAGATTCTCAGCATCAGTTAGATTTTTTCCCAAGACAGTGAAGCAAGGAATTTCTCATCAACAATGGTGCCTTCACTATTTCTCGATCCGACGAAATGTTTGGCTGTTCAGCTGCTCATGGCACATTGTTTACGGCGTATCTAATGAAGAATTTTTTCTCAAAAGCACAAATTTAAGCCACCCAGTAGTACATGCAGTCCTCGCAGCACAATCTACAACGCCGTGCAGAATTCCCAATGGAGAGTCGAAGCAAAGCAATAAATTACGACCAGAGAAAAGGTGACGCGCCAGAGGAACGCGGCTGCGATGTTTCCACTTCGTGCAAGAAACTGTCCCAGCGGTAGCTGTCGCCGCTTCATGCCAAAACACTCCATCTGCGCTTATTTCCTAAGCTTAATACCGAAGCTTCATCCCCAGGTTCATATAGGCGTTTAGTTTTACTGCTCTTTTTCTATGCTTCTGAAAGCACATGCTTCGCCTCGAGGCTCAGCCTTCAGCAGCGAGAGGCCAGGCGATTGCATTTTGCTTGGGCGTCCCGTTCAGGCTGCCGCTTTTCTTCCCAGCAGTTCGCCCAAACACTAAGCTTGCCGCTGGGCCTGGCACTGTTCTTAGGCCGAGCGCAGCCCGGAGCAAACGTACATGCCTCGGTAGTCTCCATTTTCGCATTCACTGCCATTCCGCCTCTAGGCTAGGCGCTCGGTTTTCTATTGCATGGTATGTAGTTACAGTTGCTTCGTGGCTGCGCCGTCGGCTACTGGAGTTCCGTACTCAGACAAACAGCAACTGTGCGGTATAGAAGCGAAGCCCGCGTCTCTTGCTTCGGTGTAAATAAATAGAAAACGAGGCATCTTGGGCTTCAGATTTCGATATTGCGGGATATCGCCTGAAAATAAATATAGCCAAGTATGCGGACCAGGAGACAGCCGCCGCGTTATAGCTCGAATGGTATAGAGCACCGCATGCGTCATGCCGCAAAGGTTGTGGGTTCGGCGTACACCTATAGCACCTTGATGTCCTTTTTATAGTAATAGCTTAAGCTTTATTGCAAGTGTAACCTTGTGTAGAAATTTGTGCCTTTATAATAAAAATATTTATCATACGCTTTGCTTCGTTTCGCTGTCTTTTGAATATCTATGCGCGTACGTGAACGCCAAGATGCACCTGAGGAGGTCCATTTATTATCGTGGCTGAAAGAACTTTTTGGCGCGACCGAGACGGTCGCTTTTCGCACGGGGGGCAATTGACACAATGATGTGGGGCTCCCGCACCGCGGGATGGCGCGCGCAAAGGTCGGCACCATGAAAGACGACGAAGCGCGTAGGCTGCACGCTCTTCTTGTGGCCCGCCATTAAAGAGAAGCGTTTATTTTTCCAAGACTCCGTCTTCGATCTAAGTTACAATATACAGTAGAATCTCGTTAAACGGTGCCTCAAGTGGCCGGAGAGGTTTGTTCCGATACACAGGAATTCTGTTTACTGAGAAAGAGCTAGGCTCAGTGCTGCAGTACAATATGCCGTGCACCGTCTTATAGCTGTTGTCAGTAATGTCGAGTATTAAGCAGGGAATGTAGCAGCTAGTTCAAAAAAACGAGAACAAGGTGCTTATATATAGCTTCAAACATTTTTCTGGAACTACAGTCGCCGACAGATAATGTGAACTCCACCAAGACTATCTACAGCTCCGAATAAGCACAAGTAAAAAATTACAGATTCTCCAAAATTAGGTGACCTAATTATTCTCCAAGTGGCAATAAAAAGAATTGAACAAGAAAAAAAAAGGCTTCGAAATGCGCTGCTGCATGGACATACGCTTGCATGCGACCTAGTCACCCTGTACTTTGACCATCGTCATATTGTCACTATAGATATACTGATGTATAGTCAATGCATATAACAAATCTGCATCCTTTGCCAACTTAAACTGAGGTCGGTCATGCTCCTATAGCCGAATAAGAGCTTTTTTTCTTTTCTTTCTGTCATTTCTTTTTTGACAACAGTCATTTTCCAGCACTTTCCTCGCTTTATTGCCGCCTTCGTTCCCACAAATGTCAAGAGTCAAATCGGCGCTGTTTGAAGCTTCTTGATTTTGAACGACACCGACCTTAGTGGCGTAGTGGCTTTGACGTAGCTCGAAGGCGCAGGATCAAATCCCGGCTGCGCCAGCCGCATTTCGATGTAGGGGAAATGCAAAAACGCCCGCGTACCATGCATTGGGTGCACGTTAAACAACCCCAGGTGGTCAAAACTATTCCGGAGTCCCCCCTCCTAATTATATCGTAGTTTTGGCAAGTAAAATCCCAGAATTTAGAGCTTGAACGACAAAAATTTATAACTGCAGCGAAAGAAGTTGCCCGCGACTGCGTCCCTATTAAACACGTAACAAAAGTGGCGGAGACTGTACGCTGGGCACATGTCGCGCGTCCAGCACGAATGACTTTCAACGCCGAAAAAAAATCCAATTCTGGTTTTCTTCGAAACAAATATCCTTTGGAGGTTGTTTCTGCAGTTCCGTTTATAGAGAGTTGGGAATATTTTACTTCCGATTAACAAAAGCTTGACATTATTCAAATAATAAACCGACCAAGTTCGTTTAAGCGATTTCCATTTACCAAGAGTCTACTGTACACACACCACACCATTCACTGTCCACTATCCACCATTCACTATCCAAAAGCCCTATCCACTTTAGCCAAGAAGGTGTTGCTGAGGGTAGGGGCTACCCTAGAGCCTATGCACACCCCTGACTTCTGGATGTATGGGTAGGGCCTGGATAGGGGTGTTAATACAACAGTCTGTAGTATGGTTTCCCGTGTCTTTCGTTATGTCGATGATTACCTGATTTTTGTAGGCGGAAGTGGACTTGAAGAACTGTCTCTTCAAGTGAAGGAAGCTTTTTGTAGGTTGGGGCTGGGCCTCAATTTTACTATAGAACTTCCCCACGAGAATGAATTGCAATTTCTGGACATAAACTTCTGCGTTTTGTGTTATTCCATACATGTTGGTTTTATCGACCAAGGTCCCATGAATCCCCCCTCAATTTTTCCTCGAGGCATTCAAAGATTGTAAAGAGTGGAATTACCTTGTCGTGCATAGATGCAGCACTACAGAAGTCATGCCCCCACGTATTAACGGAAAGTGTTAGTTTCCAAGTGACTATAGGCTGACGAATGCTGGATACCCAAAATCTGGAATGGGAGCAAGCTGTGATAAACTAGTAAGTTAAAAGTAGTGGTGTGCACACACCCCGCACTAATGACAAGGAAAAAAGAGCGCATGCTGTGATTCCGTACCAGCACAATGTTCCACACAATTTGAAGAATGTAGCGCAGTGGTATGGGGTCAGCCTGTAGTATTCTCAGTCCCTCAGAAAATGTCGCGTTTATGTGCTAGAGTAATGAATGTGATTGAAAGGGCATCTAACCGCAGCCCTTTTGTCTGCGAGATTGAGCATAAGCAAGGGTCAACCTTTGTCCCCTGTGCCTGCGCAGTAGTGTATGAATTTCCTTTTTCTTGTGGGTGTGTATACGTTGGTAAGACGGCTAGGTGTAATAATGTTCGGCTGAAAGAACAAAAAAATAGCACTTTAGATGGTTATTCCCACGTGGCTAAGCATTGCAATGACTGTAAAAAACTAAACAAGGAAACTTGCCTTCCACTTCTTAAAAAACTAGAATTTTGTACCGTCATTAGGACCGTAGTACTAGGGAGCTGTTTGAGGCATTTAAGATAAAAACTACACGTGGGTGTGTAAGCCAACCATCGGTGTCACTAGCTGATTGCGAGATGGGGTTTTTAGATTCTAATGTGTGACGTTAACTTATCCATGGTTGTATGGCCAATCAGATGTATTAATTCTTCCACTGTATATATGTCATTTTCACCCATTAAACATTCAGTTGCGAGTCTGCGCACGTCTTGCCTTCCTCGTCTTTGTCCGTGTGGGTTAGCGCAGTTAAAATATACCATGCATGTCAACCAACTAGCCCGACTTGGAGCTCCACTTCAATGATGTTAAGAATCGCGCGTCCTTTTTTATTTTGCAAAGTCAATTAGTTAATACAACTCATTACTAAACTTTTTAATTTTGTATTCCCTAATAAAGTGCCAATACGAAAGCTGTAGACCACATTTAAGAATGGCCGACCGAAGTGTTTGCAACTAACTACCATTGATGGAGATACTTGTACTACTCTTTAAAGAAAGCCCGATAAATACAAAACAAGCTCGTGATAGAGCCACGATTTCAGCGCTTCCAGAGGACCGCTCAAGAAACGAAATCTGCTTGTCTCTGCAGAGCTGTCCGCGACGAGCTTAGCGTTTTCGGTGGCCCCAAGATACGCGCCAGCAACTCTCGCTAGTAAGATGTGATCGCGAACAAACAGAAGAACATGACAATTGCATTTTACTTACCGATTAAACAGTTCTGCGGTCAACACTTACTCAAGCCCAAGTTTCTTTTTCCTTTCTTTTTTTTTGTTTTTTTGTTACCGTTCAGGCTTCATTCCACAAGTGGAGCGAATTATATGTTTATCATGGAGTGGTATTTGGATAGCACAACAAAACACTGACACTAGAAGAAATGACCGACGGATACAAGAGCTAGGAGAAATAGGAGAAAGGCCTCAAAGTTATACCAGTCTTGGGGCTGTGGAGAGAGACCAAATGCATCCACTATAATGAAGACTTACTAGACGCTAAGCAGACGGGGACGTTCAAGAAGGCAAGGTACAGGGCTTCAGCTATAAGTGAAGACGAGCAGACAGACATCCTGGCGTTCATGGCTGCAGACCCTCACGTTAGCTTTCGTAATGCATGTGCTGACCTAGGTGTCAAAATCAACTGTCTGGAGGATCATGTAGAAGGCGCCATTTCATCCGTATCATCTTCAACTCCACCAGAAGTTAGAGGAGAATGGTTTCCAAAGCCGACTGGACTTCAGCAACTAGATTTTGATCAAATACGACGATGAGCCAGGCTTCCTCAACAATGCCCTGTGGAGCAACGAAGTAAACTTTTCCAGAAACGCACAGGTCAATCTCTATAACGTCCATTATTGGAGCGAGAAGAACCCGCACTGGTTGGCACAATCCCATCACCAGTACCGGTGGTCATTTATTGTCTGGTGTGGAATTTTCGAAGAACGGATTATTGGTCGCCTCTTCAACGACCACTCGCTCAACGGACAGCGCTACCTCGACTGAATTTTCAATGGTCCAGTGGACAGTTTCCGCAATTACCTTCCCCGGAAGGGTCTTCGGGACGCATGGTTCCAGCATGATGGTGGACCCCCCACAGAATTAATCAAGCTCGAGGCTGGCTTGGCATGGCCTTCCAAGGACAACGCATCGGGTGGCACGGACCAGTGTCATGGCCTGCAACCGTGGCTCTAGAAAGTGTGCCACGTGCCTCAAATTAGGGTCAATATACGATGTGTGTATCCTCAATACCTGCCCGATGCGCACAACTTTGCCTGCTGATATCCGTATAGAGAACATAAAGTTACCTATATATGTACCGCATCGAGTATAGAGTTATCTACGCGCAACCCACTTCCAAAATTTGTAGTTATGTTCACTTTTTGTCTGATATGCTTGTCATACTTATCTTTACATGTTTTCTGTGATGAAACCCACTTTCAGATGTTGTGCGTTTGGGTGTGTATTATGTAATTCTTTGTATTTCACCGATAATAATACTGTTCTCGTGTACGTGTTCCGAACTCAGTATATATATTGCGTGGTGCAACTCGTCCGCGCGTTTTGTATCTGAATGTTACAGCATGTAAAGGACTATATATGGTCTTAATTTACTTCCTTTAGCTAACTCTGCACTACATTTTCTGAATATGGGATGCTAATTTTTTGCGATGTTTTTCTGATTATTGCTATTATATGACAAGGAGCTACAGTACCTATTAGAGGGTGACTTAATGACTTTCTTTAAATTGGTTTCGATTAAATAAAAAAGAAAGGGTGCCTGATCAACTGTGGGTGAATATGGGTTGGAATGCCTGTATCGAACATTTAAACCAGAAGCTTGTTCCCGTTAAAGCGTCTTCGTGAGACCCTCACTAAGGCATCTATTTCTCTTGTCGAAATGTTGGCTCCACACAAAACCTTCCCTTCTATATGCACGGTCTTGATCACTTCAAGTCTACGTTTTCTTGCGAACTTCTCTCTTGTTTTGGAAACTTCGTATGAGCATGTTACCTTGAGTGCTTGGTGGGACTGATAAAGTAGTCCCAACCAGGCCTTACACGCTACTTCAGAGAGGACGGGTTGAATTGAAGGGAACGCGTGAAATGTCGAAGAATGGGTATGTCTACTAAGTCGCGCTCGGCAGAAAATACTCAAGCGGTACAAAGCTCCCAGCGTAATTTAGCAGAGAAGAAAGGCGTACCCGTTCTCGCGAGTTCCCCCTGATTTGTACCACTGCCTGACAGTGACAGCGCTAGATTATCATCCTCCGGAGGCCTCGATCGTGTCGACTTTCGTGGACATAACGTTTGATTCATTTCGAAACTTGACTGGAATAGATGGGCAAAAATATTCGGCACTCAGTTGAAGTCATGCAGCACCGTACCATAAAAACAGTCGAATCATCTTGTTGCACTGCTTTTCGAGAAACTTGACAATGTACTTCATGTGGAACACTATCGATGACGTGAAACATTTGCGAAAATAATTTTGAATTGCGCTGCCGTCCTAGATTAAAAATCAACGCAACGACTCATCACCCGATTTTATACTTTTATCTTGTGGTTGAGATAAAAGAAAGACATTTTGTATGAAAATCCTGGGGAGACGGTTCTTTGTCTACGACTATGAACATTCTGCGGCGTGCACGTGCGGATGCCAAATACAGCGCTTTTCAGGTTAGTATAAGACAAGTTTGCAATTAAAACCTAATTAAGTAAGATGCATTATTTGTCACTACGTTGATTTTGGGCTTCAGAAGGTTAAAAACATGAACAAAACGGTGAGTATATCAACTAAGTGACAGGTGACGCCGAGATTCAAATGGTAGAGCACCGCACACGCTATAGATTCGGCTCCCATTGTCGTCAAAAACGTTCCTTTTCTATTACGTTCTGCGCACTTAAATAAACTGGAAATAATGTGATTATTATTCTTAGGATACTTCCCGCAGTTTTCGGGTTGTTTGTATGTTTCTATATCTCTAACCGTTTTCCCGCCCACGTGGTTCACTCAGTAGTCTATGGACTAATCAGGCCTAATCACGTGAAAGCCATAGTGATGGTGATTGGCGTGAGTGTCGTTGGAGTCTCCATGTTGTGGAGATTGCGGTAAAATTTCGCGCCAACGGGTCGAACGTTGCACAGAACGTGTATGAATTTCTAATATGTAATGAATAGCAAAATCGGTGCGCCTCAACCGACAAGTGTACGATGAGCAGCTACGGTGAAAGAAGGCATTAAGCACGTTAGTGGTAATGGCAGCTTGCTTGCGGTTTTTTTTTTCTGACCCCGCATACCGTATACGAAGCGCAAGAAGGGCGTAAGTGCATACATGCTCTATTATAGTTTCGCTGTCCCTTTGTCAAAACATGTCAACGAATATGTCAACGGAAAAGCTACGGCTGACGAACGCCCTCTGGACACGTCCAGGGGCGGTATTTTGTAGCGATGCGTTATGCTTTATTCTACACTAGTCTTATCATCCACCGCTCATGGCCGGCTGATCCCATTAGACAGTTTTAGCAGAGCGTTCACGGTCCGCTCCGCTCAGACCGTCGTGTCCGAACGATTCGAGCAGTGCCGCTCAGCGGAACGCTAGCGGGAACGCTAAGGCGCGTGCGCACCAGGCTCATATCGGCAGCGGAACGAAGAACGCGGCCCACGGTCCGCTACGAAGCCATTTGAGCGGAGCGTTAGGGTGCGTCTACTGGTTGCTTTGCCGTTTTACAGCCGCACTGAGCGCGTGTGGCCGGCGTCTCTGGCAGACGCGCTTGTCAAAGAAGCCAAATCAACGCAGTTCACGCAGCCAGCGGTGTGCGTGAAACGTTAGCGGAGCGGAGCGTAAGCAACGCTCTGCTAAAACTGTCTATTGATAACGTGAGCGGACCGTCGCTCTGACCACTGACCAAGCACGAAAAGCGCGAAAAGGAATTCATCGGAAAGGCATCGCTACAAAATACCGGAAAAGGTAATAGAAGGGTACGACCTTACACTACAATTATAATTTATTACCATCAGTGATAATGTCTACGCCGCTAGGTTTTATTCGCACTGGGGAAGCGCAGGAAAACAGTTAACTCACGTCTTCATCGACCTCTACATAAGTGCTACACTATACCATAACGACAAAACGACTGAAACAGCAACAGTGATGCCACAACGGGAAAGTTACTGTCACCGAATGGGAGCAAGAAAGTTTGGGTCACAATATGCGGTTACGCTTTCGTATCCCTTTTTTTTTTTTTTCATTATACTACCGCGCTGACCCTGAACCTCAGCCACGACGGCCCTATCATGTTTCGATCTTTTTTGTTCCCCGAGGCCTGCAAGTAATTAATCAGATCTGCAAATCTACGGCAAATAAAATGATTGTAGTTTTGGCCTAAATGGGCCATAGGAAATGGGCGAACAGGAAACATTAATGTAGACAAAGAAATTTTATGCAAACGTCCGTTCGATTCGAACTCGCGTTAGGCTCAGGCGGCTGTTTGGAAGCTATAGAAACAATAAGCAGGGTAGCCAACCTGTTTTGTCAACCTTCCTGTCTTCCCTTTTTCTCCTTCTCACTCGACCATGCCAGTGATACGGCTGCTGTGGGAAATATCAGGTGCCGAATGAACAAAGTTTTTTCATTCGAAAGTGGTGTTGCCAGTTGCCGGTCGCCTACACCAATAACATGCGCAGCATTGAAATTGACTGGCATCTGTCCGCACATTCAGTTCAAGCTTAAGAACATTTTTCTGCATTGGTTCCCAGGGTTTATCCGCGTTCACAAAAGAGCTGTTCCGCTAAAACTGTTCTAACACTCGATGCGACCACGAAAATGCTTGCGCAAAGATAGCTTAAGGCCTTCGAGTGAGTTGAATTCGGGATAATATATGAAATGATGTTTGTCACGAATTTCAGTGCTCCAGAAACGGACAGAGACAGAAAGCAAATATGTAGAAGAACATTTATCCCAAACAGAAAATTATAGTATTGAAGAAAAGCAAACAGTAAACTATCCTAACAAACTATAAACTCTATACACACACGACACACTCCAAAAACTAGCTATACAGATAAATAAACAATCGCTCACTAGATATTAGTCCTCCGCTCGACTAACCCACGCGAAGTCACAAACAAGGGAGCGTTCTGACCGTCGCCAGTCGTGTCGTACTCCGGCTCAGCGTTGAAAAAGACGTTGGCCTGCGTGGTTCCGACGCAGCGTGGGCGACGATCTCCGTCGAGAGCGACACGCAAATTGCTTTCCCGTTTCTGGGTCTTCCGGCCTGCAGTTTCGGAATCACTCGCGAAAACCTTCTGCCGTAAGTCGAAATCTTTGTAGTAGTGCCTTCTTAACCTTGTCATAGTTTAGGGAGTCGGAGGCGGTCATCCTCCCAAAGACACTCAGTGCCTCGCCTACCAGGCAAAGACGTAAGGCTGTGGCCCATTCGCTCCGGTCCCAGACTTGTCCGAGGGCTATCCTTTCGAACCAGTGCAAGTATGCATCCAAGTCATCACGCTTTTCATCGAAAGGTGCCATTAGCACGCGGACAGATTTTGTTGGCTTTTGGAGACTGCGAGCCGGAGGACACTGACACCAAACTCTCGTCATCGTGGTGACACTACGTTGCTTGTGCAAATCTCAGTTTCAGTTCTAAAATTTTGTTCTCCCTAGCATGCATTTCCCGCGCTTCCGCACATTCGGCCTCGCGTTCTTTTTGAAAGATTTCTCTCTGTTTTTCAATAAATTCAGGGCTTCGTCCTTCGAAAAATCTAACTCTTTCACTAAGGCTAGAGTCTTGTCCCAATCCATTTCCGTACCACAAAAATTCGTGACGGGGCAGGAAAAATCAATCCTGGCAGGCTCGCCAATTGTCACGAATTTCAGTGCTACAGAAACGGACAGAGACAGAAAGCAAATATGTAGAAGAACATTTATCTCAAACAGAAAAAAAATAGTATTGAAGAAAAGCAAACAGCAAGCTATCCTAACACACTATAAGCTCTATACACACACGACACACTCCAAAAACTAGCTATACAGATCAATAAACAATCGCTCACTAGATATTCGTCCTCCGCTCGACTAACCAACGCGAAGTCACAAACAAGGGAGCGTTCTGACCGTCGCCAGTCGTGTCGGACTCCGGCTCAGCGTTGCAAAAGACGTTGGCCTGCGTGGTTCCGACGCAGCGTGGGCGTCGACCTCCGTCGAGAGCGATGAGGTTGCGTTCTTGCGCCGAGACCCGCGTGGCACAGGACGCGGTCTGGGCCAGTCGGCCGTTGTGCCGCTGACGTGGCGTTAGCGATTGCCTTCGTGGCAAAGGGCGGCAACTGGTTACGGTAGCGTGGCGCTGGACCGGGGCCGCAGAACACAGCCACGGCGACGCAGTCGGGGCTGAGGAGCTGGAGTTGTCGCTGGCCAACTCGCGAATGTCCCCTCTTCGGTCCATAGTCCCTGAAGCTGCTGCCTCCCGTCTCCAGAGCACAGCTGGAGATGCAACTGGTTGTCGACCACGTCACAATGATGATGATGATGATGATGATGATGATGATGATGATGATGATGATGATGCCTCAACACTTGGCACAACCCACTGAGGGGGAATGCCAGCTCATCATCGCCAGCGTCACCTTTTTCTTCATTTCTTGTTTTTTCTCGCGCTTCACGCGCTTCACGTGCTTCTTCCTGTGGGTCCCTTCTCTGTTTTTTCGGCCAGCGTCTTTGTCTTTTTTCACGTTATCATACGTCTTGCCGATGACTCATGACAGTTGAATTCGGGATATTATATGAAATGACAATGAACAAGCATGGAACCAAAGCAGATAGGGGAACCACAAGGAGAAACAAAAAATGGCCTTAAGCTGCGTGAACAGCGACCGTAGGTAGGTAGCGCTGATTGTGGTTGAAATGAAGAGGATGGTACCGCATGCTTCCAGCTATTCTATTTCGTTTAGGTGTAAAATAAGAATGTGCGTGAAAAATAATAATAAACAGGAAACGCAATACGCACTAAAAAGAGACACTTTAGCACTCGCAAAGGACGGACAATTACTTGTAAGTGACGAATACCAAGTTATTAACTAATAAGCAGTCGTAAAGCCTTCGTCATTCTTCACCAACTGCGGCAGAAGGGAGCGTTCAGATACATAAACGATATTGTGGCCGCATACACTGCATGACATGAAGAACACAAGACGGCAGAAAGACAGTGGCATGATGCGCGCCAGTATAAATTCCACCGCTAAATGTTCGAGCCTCCATGTTTCCGATTCCACTAAACGAAAGCTGAAGGAAGTATGGTGCACAAGTGCGCAACGTTTGTTTTTGGCCAGCATCGTCGTTTGCCAAGAAAAATAACCGCAAAGAAAGATTTTTTTGTGAACGCACAGCCATTTTATTCTATCCAACCACGGTTTCGCGTGTGGCGGTGGGTCGGCAGAATTAGTCTGTCAGTCGGTATATCGCATAATATGGAATGGCAAAGCAATTTTCATTGCCCGGGATTGGCCCCCATAAGCACGCCAGTAAGCACGCCGGTAAAACATTCAATCGTAGAATAAAACATGTACGAATAATGTCGGGTCATATATGTGTTTAAAGCACACTGACATCCTAAAGAAACTGTGATGATATTGAACGGCTTCTTTGATTTTCGTATATTTGGTCTACGCCATTCGTAAGCACCTGGGTATACGCCAACGGATGCCTTTGGCTTATATAGTGCAGGATTTTTAACAAAAAAGTAGGGTCAGCGAGCGCACATGTTTCCTGCGTAAAGAAACAATAGATCACTAATAAAACCTGCACATAGAGCCAGTTTTTTTTTCTTTTTCTTTTTTTTGGACTACATATATATATTTATATAGGACGGCTATGAGCGTAGCCAACGTGGCTTTCTTGTAGAGCCGTTGTAAGGCTAGGTAGATTTGCATACTTTGTCGCTAATGACGTGAGTTGCAGAATATTATTTAAGAAAAATTGGTTATTAGCTTTTATTGCGAAAGCAGTTATATGGACAATCCACGCAAATTTTCGCCGTCGCCGTGATGTTCCGTATGTATTTAGGTATATGTGTGCAATATGTTCATCTAAGCCGCGGAGGCTTAGCGGCTATGGTGTCGCGCTGCTGAGCCAGAAGTCACGGGATCAAATCACGGCCATGGCAGCCGAATTTCGATGGGGGCGAAATGCAATAAAGCATGTGTTCCGTACATTGGGGGTGCGTTAAAGATTCCCTGGTGGTCAAAATTAGTTCGAAGTCCCGCACTATATACGGCGTGCCTCATAATCAAATCATGTTTTTGGCACGTAAACCCCAGAATTCAAAATTAAACCGTATATGAAAGCCTAACTATAAAACCACCAAAGTTGCTCAAACAAGTTGTGATGTTCTTGGCTGAATTAATTCTCAAATAAATTTTTTAAATTGCAACTTGCATTAAAAGTCATGAAAATTTTCATGCACGGTCCATGCCTTCAATCTCAAATCTTCTCAGACTGTTAAATGAAAAACAGTATTAGTGTTCACATTCTGAAAGTGATTAATTTCACCGGCACCGCTCTTCACGGGCAGCACAGTAGCGAGCGCCTATGCGATGCAATTGCAGGCCCTATACGGTGTGCTAAAGCTTTTAAGAGTGTCAGCAATTTTGGCACAGCCGCGTATATGGCACATAGTTGCACCGGCGTATAGTTATAACACCGTGCGAGGAGCTCAAGCTCATTGCTAAACATTGCTATCACTGTCGGCTACTTCGTCCTTTGACCAAAAGCGCCAATTTTTTTAACACGAAAGTGTTTTATGCCGGGGTCCACCAAGACTTCACTGACGTATTTCCGTCACGGAAATACGTCACACGAACATACACGAACATAATACAAAGAAAGAAACCAGAAGAAAAAGTTCCACAAACATGCAAAATTTGGAAATCGAACCCACGCCCTCTCGGTCCGCGACGATAGATCGCCGAGCGTTTAACCCATTGCGCCACAAACGCATTTGCAGAGAGCTACACAGACGCGCCTTATATATCTAACACTCCTCCGTGTACCCGCGCTCTTGCTCGGGGCGGTGCCGCCGCCTACGAGCAGAAAAGAGAAGTACTGCATTATGACACTAACGCGCACCGACAGTGAACGCTTCGGTGGTCTCAGCACTACGACGCCTCGATGCCAGCATTCGAAGGGACGCTGGCATCAAGAAGCACTACCAACGCGTTCTCGCAGAAGCACTACTAGGTGGCGTTCACCGTACTCAGCACAGCGGAGCGTGGCCTCCGCAATTAGCTCTGAAAATGTTTCTGAAGTTGATCGCGGAGGCTGCAATTACGACGCGCTGTACGCGCTGATTTGACTCGGTGACGATTCAGTTACGTGCTTTGTCTTGCGCGTTGTATTAGTGTGTCAGTTACGTGCTTCGTCTTTCGCGTTGTGCTAGCGTGTGCAGCGTAGTGCAGCTTCCATATGCACGACGGTTGCTCATGGTCATCGACGTTGGTAGTCGTGATGGAGGAGACGTGCCACCAGGCGTCAGCGTGGGTGCATCAACGCCTAAGGGCGCTTTAGCCACAAAACACCAATAGACATTATATATCAATGTGCAATAAACATTACACTACTTCTGTGAAGACACGTTTCACTTTCGTGTTCTATACCGATTCCTATATAAGAGGGATCAACCACATTTTTTATTAAAACCGTTGGTCCACTTGTTTATATGGCGTATTTACGGCAAACACAAGTGAGACAGCGCTTTTGTTCTTATGTAGCATTTGCAGCATGGAAAAAGTAGGGATGCCAGTGGAGCTACTGGTTATAGGCTGACAGTTTTCTTGATGCCAGCAATCAAAAGGTGCACCCGATATACATGCAAAGGCACCAGAGTGGCGAAGGTAGTCCTGGCAGCAGGCGCGAGTTTTGAGCAATGACGTTCAGTGTCATGTGACGCCCAGCTGTGGCCAGAGAGGCAAGGAGGTGCGCAGTGAGCCAGGACCAACGTGCAATAAAAAAACAAAAAAAAAACAATCGTCTGTGATGTACATTATCACAGGGATGTCGGTACATGCGATTGCGATGGATGCCGCTGTAGACGCACAATACGGAAGGCCAACGCAAGACCAGGAGGTTTGCGCTTGCACGCGCTCAAACGAACGAAGATCGGTTTTGCATGCGTTGCCAAAAACGGGCAAACTGTAACATA